>NW_022872890.1:0-143999 GCF_900324485.2 Mastacembelus armatus | reverse complement strand
CCAATATGGGGATTGAATCTGTCTGGGGCGTGTCCGAAGCTGTCAAAAAAATATGCTTGCCGACCACTTGGCAGATATATGGCCACCCAGTGCTCTTCGGGTAAGGTTGAAGGATCGGTGTTTACAATCAGAGCGGCAGGACGTTTGGTATTTTGAGCCTGGTCAGATGGTCACAGGGCTTCACGCCCACAAATAGGTTCTGTCGCCAATTATCTTTTTAGCAGCCACCAGTCAATTCGATAGTGTTCATGTCTCAATAATAATCCACCAACACCTGTCCTGCTGTTTGACACTTGAATAACTGAATCGTAGACTGCATAACAGATTAAGTTAACGGTGCGTGCCAGGGGAGGTCCTGAATCTCACTTCCAGTCGGACATTTCCGGTTTTGATTAAAGACACATTTCCCCCACTCCCGCCATCAGGCTCCAGGTTAAAGCAGAACAGCGCATAACCCTGGCCAAAATCTTCCCGCGTGATCGACAGCGGCCTGTCTTTAAGATGGCGCCCGGTTGTCTGGATTAGCTGGTAATATTCACGCACGTACTGACCCCGGGGGGAAGTGGGTGAACGCCTTAGCGGGGTTGGGCCTGGCCGTCAGCATAGAGACACATGTACTCTAGGTCCATATGTTCAAAATTAAATGGGTTTCTGGTGAAACTCCCTGTGAACCCCGTCATTGTCGACGAAACCTAGGATGACAAATTTAGGAATCTGACCCAGATATAGATTGTCCTGCCAGCACACCCGGTTTCCGGGCGGAATCGAGTGTGTTTTTTCAGCGCTACTCTTGTCGACGCGTATTTGGCATTTGTGTGTTGTAACACACGGCTGTGTGCGAGTTTTACCTGAGGTGACAGTGTGACCTTTTTCACAAAAAGACTGGCGCTCAGGATTTTAACACAGAATTGCGTATTGGGCGCGGCCATCAGGCAGAATTCGTCTTTCGCCCTTATGAATTTCATGGAAATGTCGAGTCCGTTTAGCAGAATTTTTCCTGAAAAAACAGGTCACCAGTGCACCAACAATCCTGCTGTTTTCTGTATATAGCGGGCCTCTGGCCCTAAGCCCCTGTTTTCCCACCGTCCAGGGTATGATTATTCATGTGGCCGCTGGTGTCCTTACCAAATAGCGCGGTGCTGGAACTGGGATTCCAGGGTATCCCGGCCATAATTGATTAAGCATTCACTCACACCCCTATAAGGATATGTGTTTGATGCCTGGGTGATTAACCTGTCACCCAGCATCACATCCACCTGCGAAAACAGTGTACATCCTGGATAATTCCAAAGCCCACGTCTACACCGTTTCCAATGTTTGTCCCGTCTGGATTTGTGATTTTCACGCGTAATACAAAATGAGTATCATTTAGATCCAGGTAATCTTCCCCGCTGCATGAGATGAAAAAATCAATAGGCGAGTTGTCGTTGATCGCAGAGACTGGGGGGATTCAATGAATGTATATTTTTCGATGCTCGTTTGTGTACATGGCACCGTGAACAGATCCAGCTCAGTCTTTACACATTCAGCGGACTGGTTGTGAATGAGCGACATTGTTAAAATATGTCTTTACTCGCGTCTTCTGCTGTTAGATCTCGATCTGCGCCGCTGACAGCTGGAGCCTTTCTGCCCCCGTCTGACAGAGCCACTAGCTGTTTTACGCGCCTTTTTGCTCTGACTGTGAGCCGGCTCCCCAGGAGGTCGTTTAAGGCCCCTAGGCTTATACACAGCAACACCTCCCCCTCCTGCTTCCCATTCATCAACTTGCGTGAAATATTACTCATTACATCTCCTGCAATATTAGCCGCTGCTGATTTTAAATGCGGCTTTGCGAGGTTAAAACCGTTTCTGAGCAGCGGAACCGCCCATCTAAACAGGTTCCGGAATAATCCACCAAGCCCGTTCCCGTATTGGGTGTGGGCCCCCGCGAACCCGTGCAGCTCTCCACCGGCCTGATTCTGATAATATCTCAGCAGCCTGTCACCGTTATCGGGCGTGTATGGGTACCTCATCATGGTCTCACAGGGCGGAAATGTAATTTCACGATAACCTTTCCAAAGAGAAAAGGGACGTGTTCGTCCTGGTCGTTTTTCAACGACAGCTCTATGCAATCGATCCGGTGTTTGGCGAGGCGTGTATAGTCTGGCTTGTCAAAGTGGACTGTGTGTATTTTCCCTCGTTTCTCCGCTGTTATATTAACGCATCTGAGTAATGGTGCACACGTGTCACTCACCAGCTGATGTTCGATAATATCTGAATATACAAAAATATTATACAATCCTGCATGGATATCCGCAGGGTGTGGTGCTGTGAATATTCTCGCCCAGGTCGGGATACTATGGGCTGCTTCATCCGGATCAAACCCCAGTATCCTAGCAAGCCGGCCTTTAAATTTCAGCACCAGCCCTTCAGCACCAGATATTTGGACTCTGTGTGAAATCTGATTGTAGCGCATTTTTATAAACATAGTGCCTGCGTCTAGCGCACACGCGTTGTTGAATTCTTGTGCTATTCTGTCCACACTGTCATAATGTCCTACAGGAATTGTGATCATGTTTTCCTTCCCGGTTCTTGGTGCTTTTATCAAAATAGATGCGTCATCTTTGGGGAAGCTGCGCCACGTCGCGGGGTACTGTATTTCTGAAAGCCCCACTTCATACGTGTCGTCCAGTTGTATTGCCTTGGCTAAGTGTACCCTGTAACACCAAATCTTGTTGTTGGGATATAATTTTGTCGATGCGTTACTTGGGAGAGTTACATGGAAGCTTGCAACCCGACGCTTCTCCATGCTGACACTCTACTGTTTACAAATGTTCCTTTTGATCCTTCAAGCCTCTGATCACAGTATGTGTTAAGCCACCCCAGGTTTTGATAGTTGACAGTGCTGTAGGGTGATGGCGCCGGGGCGCTCTTGATTACAGCGTGACCGTACTGTCCTATGGTGCTTATCTCTCTCTCAGATGTTCTGGATATCTCTGCCATCCACCCAGGTGTTAAATTTCTCGGGCCATCCGAGCCATTTTACTAGAAACTTGCCACAGCGTCTGGCTCTTATTTCCTCTATCTTATAGGGTTTGTCTGGATCTACAATCACCGGCTGCAGCTCCTCCTGATAAAACCCCCCTTTCACAGACTCGCCAGATAAATCCTGAAGTCTGTAAACAGCGGGGGTTGTCGGCCGGCGTCCTTTTATAGTGAAAATTTCATCTGTGAATGTCTGATGGTACCCCTTCCTGAACGCCCCTCTATGTTTTAAAATCCTTACTGTGTCGCCTATCTCAAATTTGAATGGTAGCGGCCGGTTTTCATCCTTGGTCCTGTACAGCGTCTTGATCACCTCTTTCTCATTTTCTCTATTCACAGATACTGGGGATCTTTTAATTGACCTGTGATATGCCGAATTATATGCCCGCACCAGATCGTCTATTTTATCAATATATCTTCGTGAATTAACATCTGTTAAATAACGCCACATCCGCCCTTTAAACGTTCTGTTAAACCTCTCCACGACGCTGGCTTTAGTTTCGTTATATGTAGAGAAAAGTACAATGTTGTGCTTTTTCAACAACTGTTTAAAGTGTCTGTTGTGAAACTCTGTCCCATGGTCAGTCTGCAGCCTAAGTGGCACTCGTCCTTCATCGAGTATGCTCTTATATGCGTCAGCTACAACAGGCCCGCTCTTTGATGTTAGACACCGAACCCATGCATATTTTGAAAATACATCGATGCACATTAATAGATAGCGCACTTTATCGTTTTCTGATGCATATTCGCTCATGTCTACAAGATCGCACTGATGCTGACGGTCTATCCCCCCCACGAACACTCGTCGCCTGGGGAAATTTTTCCTGCTGGGTGCGTGTAAAGTGTAAGCATCTTGTCCCCATAAATATTTTTTGACATCGGATAATGCAGGATTAGCCCCTACGTCTACTCTAACTGCATTGCGCAGCTTATTAATGCCTGATAGTCCACCGGGGTGGGATGGATCATGATAAATTCTGTGCATCACCCCCTCCATCGTGTAAAATAATGACTAGTTTCTTTTCAATGCTCATGTTTTTTATTCACAATCATCAGCATGGTACCCACACAGTGTTAATGATTGAATACAGTAGCGTTTAATGAATACAGCTGTGATTAATGATGGAGAGCTTCACAAATATCAGACAGTGTTATATGATAAAACATGCATACCATAATGAAAGAATGAATGAACAAACATCAAAACATATAATAATGGAGAGCTTCACAGATATTTAATGAATACCGTGGCGTTTAATGAAAAACAGATATTTAATGAATACAGTGGCGTTTAATGAAAAAACACAATAACAACGGATAGACTTGGTACAATGCTGTTTTCACACTACCCCTGCTGCCCAGGTGTCCACGAGGACTGACAGATTTTCAATTTCAGCAAAATTCTTGAAGCCCCAGACTTCTTCAGGTTTGATGCATTTCTCTGAGGTCTTTTGGTTTTGCAGAATAACTTCAGCAGCCCCTGCGATCCTGGCGTTTTCGACACCCATGCCATTCTTGCGCAGGTATGCTGAGAGAGCAGGAATGAAGCGGGCCGACCACAACCTCTCCATAACAAAGTCAAAACGACGCTCCATGAATTCTGCAGGGAACCCGTAAAGACACTCGTGGTTTTCCTGGGACAGACAGTCAACCTCGCAGGCCCGGCACCATTTCTCTCGGTCGATCCAGCATTGAGCTAACGCTCTGTACAGCAAATGCGTTACTCCATTCTCCATCATCTTTACAAAGGCCGCTGACTCCTCTTCATCTCTGGGGCGCGGCGTTGATGTCGGGTGAATCCAGCGATACAATTCCTGCTCCGCCTCCAGAGTCATGGGCCCGTCAATCTCTATTTTTTAGAAATATGAAATACAACGTTAAACACTATTGACCACACACACACACACACACACACACACACACACACACAAACACACACCTGACCCCCGCATAGGTCTACAGATTCTTACCGTCCTGTCTCACAGGCTCTGGGTCGCACCTTGCTCAGCAGGCGAGAGACACATTTCCTCAGGAAATTCCACGTCATCATAAAGCAAGCATCTCCTAACCCCACTAGCATCTGACATACCCTCGTCCTCGCTGATTGCATTGTCAATCTTGGCGAACACATCTTGCAGGCCCCACCAGTCAGCCCACTGGATAAAATAGAAGTCCTTAAACCATGAGATATTGTCGCCAGACCACACCGGATAGGGGTGTATGTCCCACTCTGTATGATTACGCCGCGATACGATTTGCTCTCTGTCATCACACACTCTTATCAGAATGAAATCTGACGTGTGCGCATCAAAACGATTGGCGAATACCCTGAATAACTGCTGACTGTCAGGACTGGCCCACTGTATGACATAAGTATCGTTCTCAGCGCCTCGGTGGTTGAGATCGGTACATATCTCAGTGCGAAATATCATCCAGTCCTCCACAGTCATAGCCCGCGACCCTCCCTGACCCCACCGCTCCCCGGTACACACATTTTCCGCGAGAAACACAACCCTCCCCTCACTATATTTAAACTCGTAAACATACCCTAGCGAACCCTCGTACAGCCAAACGCGGGGGCCTGCAGCATCGTCAGACACATGCCTTCTACGACGTTTGATTGGCGCGCCAGGAATGATAGCGGGACACGTACCTAGGTCACACGACGCATGCGCGCTGTCACCGTTTCCGTCGACACGCCTGCCGTTTCCGGCGACGCGCCCACCGCCGCATCCGCCCCTGATGACGACGTCACTAGAGATTCCGCTGCTGCCCATGGTTGCTCGATGTCGAACTTAGATAAAATCATACTGAATGACCCACATACACCTACATTTATACAACGTAACTGACACATCCCATGAGTAACGTCATGACCAATAGGAAAATCGCGCCGCCCGGTGGGTGGAGAGCGTGACGACGATTTTATGGTTTATTATCTTTATGACTGTCATAAATAACGGCCATAAAAGTGACCCCCCTTAATAGCCCCCGCCACATAAACCATTATATACTACTGAGATCATATTTCTCCTATATTGGCTTCTCTTCATTGGCTCCCTGTAAAATATAGAATAGAATTTAAAATCCTTCTTCTCACATACAAATCCCTTCATAATCAAGCTCCTTCATACCTTAAAGACCTCATAGTACCATATTATCCCAATAGACCACTTCGCTCTCAGAGTACAGGTTTACTTGTGGTTCCCAGAGTTTCCAAAAGCAGAATGGGAGGCAGAGCCTTTAGCTATCAAGCTCCTCTCCTGTGGAACCAGCTCCCAGCCTGGGTTCAGGAGGCAGACACTCTCTGTACTTTTAAGGCTAGGCTTAAAACCTTCCTTTTTGACAAAGCGTACAGTTAAGGCTGGCTTTAGGCAACCCTGAACCATCCCTTAGTTATGCTGCTATAGGCCTAGACTGCCCAAGGACCATCGGTGCACTGAGCTCCCCTAACCTAACCGCCTCCCTTTCCCTCCCCTCTCTTCTCTCCTCCCACCTCATGTATATTCCACCATTGAATGTTACTAACCTTGTGCTCTCTCTCTCCCCTAGTTTGTGCTCTCTCCCTCTCTCTCTGTTCTCTCTGTACCTTCTGCAGGTGTCCCTGGTCCTGAAGCTGTATATGGCTGATGTGCAGTTACTGGCCCCACCAACCTTCAGTGTCTATTTGTTGTTTATTGTTGCTGTTCTTTTCTCTCTGCTCCATCCACTCACCCCAACCGGTCGAGGCAGATGGCCGCCCAAACTGAGCCCGGTTCTGCTGGAGGTTTTTTCTTCCGTTAAAGGGAGTTTTTCCTCTCCACTGTCGCCAAGTGCTTGCTCATAAGGGAATTGTTGGGTTTTTAGTTTTAGTTTTTGTAAAGTGCCTTGAGATGATTTGTATTGTGATTTGGTGCTATACAAATAAAATTGAATTGAACTGAATTGAAATAATTCCCTGTTTCTTTTGTGGGTTGTCAGAGAATTGTTAGCATCAATGACACTGAGTAGGCGGACTTACTTCCTTGTTACCTTGAGTTCCTTTTTTCCTGTGCCCTGGTGATCCCAGGAGAGATTAAATAAAGCTCTTTTTTGGTTCTGCATTTGAGTTCTACGTCTTTCCTTCTCCAAATCATCACCCACACCTAACAGACCCACAAATCTCTTTTTTCTGTTTAATAAAATAGACACGTTCCAAAGGCAATAAATATATTTAAGTTTGGCTAAAGACAGAACAGCTATACAAGAATGTAACAAAATTAATGCAGTGTAAAATTAGGTGAAAACAAATATCTGGTATTTAAATTAGAATTAATAACCTGTATCACATTGCATGGTTCTTTAAAATCAGGAGACATGCATGTCATAGGAGGAGGTCCAAATAAAAATATAGTTTGTTTTAATAATCAGAAAGCAAAATAAAATAAATGTTACTTTCCCTACTTGTAGCTTTTTATATTTCCAAATTCCCCAGCTGACCTGTTTCAAGGAAGATGTGGCTGGTATATTTACAAAATAAATTCCAATGGCCCTGCAGTCTACAGTCTGTCATACAAAGTGTAAATAGCACTTTCTGTTACTATTATGTACTGTATGTAAAGAACAGCTTTCTTTTGGAATCACATATCTCAAGTTGTATTTTTATTTCTACGTTCCTACCTTCTTCACAGTCCCTCTCATTGCCTCAGTTTTTACCACCCCCTCCCCCATTTCTGTCTTTCTCGTCTCTAATGTATACCGTCCGGCTCTTTTCTTTAATACATCAATACACTGTTGTGCAGTGGCTGCCATTTTCTGGCGCAAATTATCTTCCCAAATGGGGGATGTGTCGCGCTCTGCCTCCTTGCTGAATCCTTTATTGATCATTCAGTCTCAGAATGGGCAAGGACTGAGAAATACTGAGAGATAAAGACAGGCAGACAGAGAGAGAAACGACAGGCCATCTGTGCTGACAGGGAGTTATTCTCGTCAACTCAGAGGTTAACTTCCTGTCAGTATTTTGAATTGTGATTTAACAAGCACTTGGATTAAACTGGTTAAATCTTGGCCGCTTCTTGAAAGATGTCTTTCAACCTCCACAATTTTATAGAGTGCCTTTAGTTTTATTACAAAAGATGAATATGAAAATGTTGTCTAATCTTTAACTACACTATTTTTAATAGTCTTCGTGATTTTCCTCTTTATACAAATCATCATTTTAGGAGATGCTTAAAATGATTAATATCAAGTCGGTGCACTAAGAATAAACTTGGAGTCAAGACATGGTTAACCTGGCTTAGGTCAAAGACTGGAAACAGGAGAGATGCTTAACAAGAGTATACTGGCAGTTCTGTGAAACTAACTAATGGTTAAGTTCACCAGCAGTGTCGATTACACTCACAAAACCTATGATTGACAATGAATGAAAAAAACACCTTAGATAAAAAATCAAAACATGTAAAACGATAACTATGATGCCATATGTTACTGTACCGATCCTATTTTGGGACTTTTATTTATTTATTTATTTTCCGGTACTCCCTTAATTAGTCTTGGTAACTTGGTTTTCATTAGCCTGATTACTTCACCTGCCTGACCTGTCTTTAGCCTGCCTAACCTGGACCTCAGAAGAAATTCTAATGTGTTTTGGACCCAATTTCTGATTGCCAGACCTCAGGTCTTACCTGATCTCTGAAGGCCTAACCTGACTTCTGACGGTCTGAGTCTAAACCTCATTCCTGAAATCCTCACCGGATCCCTGATGACCTAACCTGCTTCCCAAAGGCATAACCTGATCTGTTTCCTGACACTGCCTTTGTTTCTGATTAGATTCCTGACTGCCTTACCTGGACATTCATTAAGGTTTTGATTTATCTTTTTGAGCTAATTTGATTGGCCCGTCTAATTACCTTTTATGATCTCAGCCTCTGCCTGCTATTCAAGTAAGCAATATGATTGCTTTTCCAAACCTGACTCCTGCTTGCTACTCATTGCCTGGCCCGAAACGAGGACCACTCTGATCTATTTGATCTGACCCCTGCTTGCTACTTGTTACTGGTATCTTATTGTATCCTTTTGACTTTGTGCCAGTCATTTGACCTGAGCCCCCAGAGCTCAAAACACAAATCCTAAACCCTAACAGTTACATATTTTGCCAACAAATAAAAGTGAAAAAAATGTGAAAGATAGAATATTGATGTAAATGCTGCTTTATGTCTGGACTGCCAGGGAGTGCGCAGTGAGTTCAAGTAAGTCGGGAGGCAAGAGTTCGTCAACAGGGCTGGACTTACCGTCATTTGCCCAAGTCTCTGTCAAACAGAGGAAATCCAAACCGCTGGATACTAGTCTTTAAGGATAAAAGTTTTATTCATCAGCAATCAGAGTGGTCAAAGGTTCCTCAGATTTACTCTGCGCTATCGTGGGCATGGAGAGCAGGGACGGTGGACCTGGAGTGCCGGGAGGGAAAGAGGCAATGAACCAGTCCATCTTCAAGCTGAGAGGCTACGGAGAGATGCACAATACAGGCTTTCAGCCTTACCAGTCTACTGCTGTTATGAGTCCCCTTTTGGGACTTCCTGCCGGGGGACCTTTATACTGAAGGGACTTCCTGGTTTCCCCCTGCATCGGTCCCCCGGCAGCTTTACGTTTGTCACTGATCATTTTCACCTGTGCTCAATTATCTGTTGTCTCAGCCTCTATAAGTACTCCCTGTACTCCTTTGTTCTCTTCTGAAGCATTGACATGTGTAGATGGTTGCGGATTGTCTGAAGATAGTGAGTTTTCGTTATATTCCTCCTGTGGCAGACTGTGCCGCCTAGCCGGCTAGTATTTTTTTACTGGGATACCCGGTTGTCTTTATGTTTCTTTCCTGATCCCTGGCTTTCCAGGAGAATTATTAAAACCTTTGTGTTCTGTCTCTCCTTCCTCCTTCCAGCACCCCAACACATAACAACTGCTGCGCTTATCTCGGCGGCGATAGAGGTTCTTCTGGGGAGATGATACAGGAACGTGAAAAAGGTGAGCTGGTATACCCGATAGGAATGTCTTATGGACACCCTGAGTGAATCGTACAAGAGCGTTGGCAGGTGGGCCTCAAATCAAGTAGAGTATGAAGATCATACACCAGCAGAGAGTCGACATATTGGCTGACAAGTGTCAACAACAACAACACAATCAGAGTTGGAAGTGACAGATAGCAATGTCATCTGGGTTTCTGTGTTTCAATTTGCTCTTGCTGTACATCGCCCACTTCCTGGATGCTACGCACTTTTGCCTTTACATTCTGGCCCTCTGTTAATGCATTGTTGATTTTATTGTTGTTTTAATGCACTCTATGTATTTCATGCTGTATGCTTCCTTTTTCTCTCTGTAAGGTGACCTTGAGTGTTTGAAAGGCGCCATGAAATAAAATGTATTATTATTATTATTATTATAGCAAGCCATAGACATAGGCGCCATCTTGGCGAGGCCTCATGAATTTGATTGAAGCGTTGAACATTGATGGCACCATACTGCATTGTGGTTATTTGATAAGGTGAAAAATAAACTAACTCGAACTGACACTACTAAACATTAATCCTCCAACAGCAAACAAAATAGGGGAAGAGGTATTTATACCTTAGGGCACAAGACTAATGGAAAACAAGTGAACCTAATTCTACTAACAAACATAAAGCTGCCTGGACCTACACAGGTGAGACAGGAAACTCGAAGGCCAAAATAAAAGTCCAAACCGGAAACCCAAAAACATAAGAGCATCAGTGAGACACCACTGCAAAAGCTGCAGCCACGACAGGTCAAATGTTTCACCTCACTCAACTTTCTCTTTTACAGGAACTCAACCTACAGGCTGACTTGTCAACCATGCAGCCACTAGCAAGCATATCTGAAAAACATTTGTGAAGAAAATCTGGCACAACATTGCAAAAGGAGATAAGGTTTGTTGTCTGGGCCAAACAAACCTTGTTTACCTAAAGCTTATTTTCATCTCTATGCAAAGCTTGCTCATGGTAAAGATCATGCATCCAAAGGAGGGATGTGTACATATGGTAATACCCACTGGTAAACCAGGGGTTTTTCAACATATTCAGTACTGCAGAAGATGTATACTCCATGCAGCACATAATCCCTCTGGTGCCATTAGAATGCCATTGCAAAGCCATTCCCCACCCTTTTCAACATTGATTATTGATTTCATTGAACTGTCACCATGCCAGAATAAGAAATATTCCTTGACTATAGTTTGCATGTTTAGCAAGTGGGTATAGGTTTTCTATTCTTCCCAACAGGATGCATCAACAGTAGCAAAAGCCCTAATCGGAGACATCATTGTACTTGGGGTATTCCAAAGAAGATCAGCAGTGACACTGGTCCTGGGTTTGCCAACAAAGGGTTGAAAGATTTGTCTGACTATTTTGGGTTTGATTTGAAATACCACTGCTCTTATTATCCACAGAATCCAGGTGCAATAGAACGACAGAATGGCATACTGAAGAGCTAATTAAAAAAATGCTGTGAAGAAACAGGTTTGACATGGATCCAAGCACTACCACTGGTGCTATTTTACATACATACAACAAACAAGCTCTAATGAGTAGAAGTCATGAAGATGTGATGTTAGACTATTGTGCAAAGCTTTCTGCTTCTCTCTCAGCCCTTTGTCCACAGGTGAAAGCACCTCTGTCTAGCCCTGCAGATACCACACTGCATGATCTCAAACCAGGTGACTACATGCTCATCAAGGACCACCGGAGGAAACAATGGATGCAGAGATGATTCACCGAACCACATCATGTGCTACTGACGTTGAATATGGCAGTAAAGGTGGATGTGCTTCCTGGGTTCACTCCAACCACTGTAAGAGTATTCCAACACCGAACAACCCCCGCCCAGACATACCCTGACTGGAGGAGGAAACAGCTGCCATGGAAGACAATCAACAAGGCACAGACAGTCTAATTTGTCAACTGAATTGTTCACCTCGTGATGGGGGAGAAATGCTGATAGGGCAGGGCCCGCACGTCGAACTCTAACGTCAAGACAGGTGAATACAGGAAGGTGACAAAGGCGACATCTGGTGCCCAACGATAGAGAATCATACACAAGTGTATCCACTCAGCAAAAAGGAATGGAACCTGAAGATCAGGTTATGGACATTTATTGTCTTCAATTATTATAATTATAACAATCATGGATGAGTTATGAATTATGGCAAGAACAGCGGCTCACTCAGCAGTTCACCAGTACCAAACTGACAAGGAGTTACATCTACGCCATGTGCCAACACAGTGGAGGGCAGCTGCCTCAATCCTGCTCCCTATCAAATTGATCATGTTGTTGACAGTGCTGTAGCCTCACTGCGTGAAACACTTGGTACTGTTGCCCCTCTGAAAAAGAAAGTGAATTAGAGGAGATTAGCTCCATGGTACAGTTTACATATTTGTACCTTAAAGCAGGTATCACAAAGGCTGGAAAGGAAGTGGCATTCCATAAATTTAGAGGAATTTTGTCTAGCCTGGAAAAAACATTCTATTCTAACATTCTAACATTCTGGCTCTCCGTAAAACCAGAACTGCATAGTATTCATCACTAATAGAGAAAAATAAAAACAATCCCAGGTTTCTTTTCAGTACTGTAGCCAGGCTGACAAAAAGTCACAGCTCTGTTGAGCCCGGTGTTCCCTCAGCTCTCGGCAGTGATGACTTTATAAGTTTTTTTACAAATAAAATCACAACTATTAGAGATAAAATTCATCAGATGCTTCCTACAGCTGCCATTAATGAATCTTCTACTACAGTAGCTCTTGAATCATCTGACTTCAGTTATGTTTGGATTCTCTCCCATAAATCTCTCTGAATTTACATCAGTAGTTGCTTCATCTAAAGCATCAACATTCACAACACTCATCTTTATTAGACTTTATCTGAAGTTCTTAGAAATTTATCTCTAGTATCAGGCTACATACCACAGGCCTTTAAGACTGCAGTAATCAAACCCCTACTCAAAAAGCAAAAAGCCTCTTTGGCTAATTATAGACCAATATCCAACCTACCATTTATTTCTAAAATCCTTGAAAAAGCTGTTGCTAAGCAGCTATCAGACCACAGGAATGAACTATTTGAATTTATTTAGAGCAAGGATTTAGAGCACACCATAGTACAGAAACAGCACTGTTAAAAGTCACCAATGATCTTCCCAGCCTCAGATAATGGACTTGTTTCAATACTTGTCCTCCTAGACCTTAGTGCTGCATTCGACACTATCGACCACAGCATCTTATTACAGAGACTGGAGCATGTGACTGGCATTAGAGGAACAGCATTAAAATGGTTCCAATCCTATTTATCGGACAGTTTGTTCATGTCCATGATGAACCATCCACATGAACAAAAGTTAGTTATGGAGTTCCACAAGGTTCTGTGCTAGGACCGATTCTGTTCACCCTGTACATGCTTCCTTTAGGCTAGGTCATTAGGATGCACTCTATTAATTACCACTGCTATGCAGATGACACTCTATCTATGACACTGTATCTATCTTTGAAACCTGACATCACAAACCAGGACAGGACATGTCCTTTAACTCACACATAAAACAAATCTCTAGAACTGCATTCTTTCACTTGCGCAACATTGCCAAAATTAGGAACATCCTGTCTCAAAATGATACAGAAAAACTAGTTCATGCATTTGTTACCTCAAGGCTAGATTACTGTAACTCATTACTATCTGGATGTCCCAGTAACTCCATAAACCCTCCAGTTAATCCAGAATGCTGAAGCCAGAGTCCTGACAGGAGCTATCAAGAGATCATATTTCTCCTACATTAGCTTCTCTCCCTGTAAAATACAGTATAGGATTTAAAATCCTTCTTCTCACATACAAATCCCTCCATTGATCAAGCTCCTTCATACCTTAAAGACCTCATAGTACCACATGATCCCAATAGAGCACTTTGCTCTCAGAGTGCAGGTTTATATGTGGTTCCCAGAGTTTCCAAAAGCAGACTGGGAGGCAGAGCCTTTAGCTATCAAGCTCCTCTCTCCTGTGGAACCAGCCTGCAGTCTGGGTTTAGGACCAAGACACTCTCTGTACTTTTAAGGCTAGACTTAAAACCTTCCTTTTTGACAAAGCTTATAGTTAGGGCTGGCTTCAGGTAACCGCAATGTCAATTTGTTGTTGCTGTTATTTTCTCTCTCCTCTATCCACTTACCCCAACGGGTCGAGGCAGATGGCCACACAAACTGAGCCTGGTTCTGCTGGAGGTTTCCTTTGTTAAAGGGAGTTTTTCCTCTCCACTGTCACCAAGTGATGCTCATAAGGCATTTGTTGAGTTTGTTTTTTGTATTCAACAAAGACTTTTGACACTGCTTTGTATTTCAGGAGAGAAATGCAGGAAGCAAAAGAAAAGACAGGTAGTCACACAAACTTGCTAATTACATTACTGACTCCTATGTATTCACTTGTGTATATGTCATGCAGGTGGGATTTACAGGTGTGACTGATGTGTAAATTGAAACTGCTGAGTAGGTATAAAAGACTGCTGTTACCTATGTCATGTGTCAATCAGTATTGGCCCATTCTGCAGAACGAATGCTCTGCCTGTGACTCTGCTGCTTTGCCCCATGTCATGAAATGGTGTTGTGATGTGCTGAAGGCAGAGAGGTGAGGACCCAAGTGCAGGACAACCAATTCTTTATTTCCTGGATCTTCCAGGGCTCAGGCAAAAACAACAAATTATCTCAGCCACACGGCGGACAGGCAGGCAGACGGAACCAAAAGGCCACATGGTGTATGGGCAGGCAGACAGAAACAGAAACGCCACTTGGCGTAACGGACACAAAATAACAACTCCTTATTCTGCTGCAAACATGCATCAACACAACGCTACATTACAATGCTAATGCTCCGACAGAGAACAAAGGAAACACAGGGGTATATATAGACAGAACTCAAGACTAATAATCACAGGTGAAACTAATAGACTAACAAGAAACAAAGCTACCTATAATTAACATAGGAGAAAAACTGGAAACTAACCAAAACAAGAGTCCAAAACTGGAACTAAGAAAAACCCAACTTATGACAGCCCATTAAACTTGCTATCCTATAACCTAAGTTCTACCTCCTAGTTACTTTTTTTGCCACGACAGCCTATGCTGGGTTAATTCCACTAGGATACAAAAGATATACAAAACATATTAAAACCAACATATTTATAGAGCATTGAGTCAAATTCAGAGTATGTCAATCCTAATTATCACAAAAAGTCATGATGGAGATCCCAAAAGACAGACAAAGAAAGTTAGTCTGGTTGCTTTAAGGGCCTGGCAGGTGTGGTTTGTCACTAAGAAACAACAGAGAATTATGTGCGAAAAATGTGTATTTCATATTTCACTTTTATATGAGAAAAGGCTTCAAAGACAAGGAGGCTGACATCACTGGACAATGTTACACCTGGACTTGTCTAGTGTTTCTTATAAAAAGATTTTTTTTTCTCCAAAAAATGGCATGTAATGAGTATGGGTTATCTTTCAGTTTGGCAATATAAATATAAGTCAGAAATTCACTTCAACTTGCCATCAACTATTTGATGGCAGTTTGCTGGTTATCGCTGACTCTCTGACACGCATGCCATGACTTTCAAAAGCTTTCATCCACAGTGGTCCTGCCTCACTACCTCGTTTGGCTGCCAGCTGATCAGACCTACCTGATATTGTGAAACATTTTTTGACTCCACAATGTCATCCACAAGTTCTTGCCATAACATGACATAACAAAACATATAAGAATAAAGTACAGAAATGAAAGACAATGCTGACTTTGCATTATAGCAAAAAAAAAAAAAATAGAAATTGGAAATTGAAATTAGAGAGGCAGAGAAAGGTGTGGTTAGTAAAAACAAGAACAAGAGCTCCCTTCTGTAATTCCACAGGCTATTAAATTGTAATTCCAATGCTTCATATATTTATGCATTATGACTGCCTACCCAACTAATTATTATGCAGACTGAGCTCTTGCTGTCCATGCACCCTTCCTCATTGTCATAATAGATTTATTTTTTTACGTACATGTCAAGGTACGAAGCATATGTTCATCATTTGGTCTGCAAGAATACATTTGTATTCTTTCACAAACCCTCTTTCAGATTCAGCTAACCCCCTTATAACTGCACATATACTTTTATATCATCTCTTCTCTGAATCTCTAAAGATTGTTAGATGTCTCAGTATATTGGCAAGCCAACATGTACACAGCATTTAGTATGACATAGTGTTTCAAGTAGTGGTTCTTTCTGCAATGTTATCAGAGGCCCTCCTCGGCCAACAAAGTACTCCAGTTGCATTCAATACATTCTCATTCCTTTGGCATTATGGATTATAATTAAATTTAGAGTTAAATAATTTAACTGTTTATTTTGATCATTTGGAATTATTTAAGTTTCAAAATTTTAACAAAATTTCCCTTTTGATTTCTTCCGAGATTCAACTGAGAAATGCTCAGAGAGAATGTATGTGTGTGTGCGTGCGTGTGCATGCACTTGGTATTAGTACCATTTTGGGGACACACTTTGTCAGGGACATTGTTGTGACGCTGCAGCCTTTACCATCACAGAAACTAGTTTACCACCAGAGTTCGAGCAAATTCCAGAATCTCTCAGGGCAGCCCACAAATATGATGTAGGCCTTGAGAAAAATTCAGAGCCTCTGATAGTACATCCAAAATCAGAATATAGGCCATATTTACACTTTACACTACGTACACTTTAAAACAGGAAGACATCAATGATATAAAGCCTGTGTTCAAGTCTTTGTTAAAAGCTGGCATAATAATTCCGTGTGGGAATTCTCCAGTGTGCATTCCCATTTTTCCAGTTAAAAAGATAAGACATCAAGGTCAACCAACTGAATGGCGCTTTGTGCAAGATTTACAGGCAATGAATGCAGCCATACACCCCCAAGTGCCAGAAGTAATGTGGAGAAATGTAGAATATGTATATTGATAGATTAATTGTTGTATAAAAAGCTAGGCCATACATTTTTGCATACTCATAGCTACGCGATGGGTGTCCAGTGGGTGGCAGTAGCCAGATGAAAATCCTGAGAGCAGACCTGAAAGAGAAAAAGAATTACAGTTAGTAGTAGTTCACACGATGTTGTGTTGCACAGAACTGTGCTGAGAGCTGAAAAACTGCTGGATGAATAAACGAAAGAACCCAAATATCAATCACACTTGTTGCTTTCTTCAAGTGTATTACAAAATACTGCCAACGAGGATGGGATCAGCTATGCTGTTTTGAGTGAGTTCCAGCAACACTGAACATGGACATAGAACAGCTGCATGATCAGCTGAGCGAGGCATTACTCTGGCTGCAGCTTGATCAACTGCAAGGTGAGTGTGCATGCTAAATTGTCGGCAGAGGGACAAACGTCACTCGCTGATCAGATTAATAAGTGAAGCAGTAGAGAATGTTATAGAAACAGAAGAAGAGGATGTAGCCCATCAACGTGAAAGATTTGTTAGAGTTTGCCAGTGAGATGATGCAATACGACAACTGCGTGGTACAAGATGGCAGTGGCGACACAAACAGGAATTCAGTGGAGCTTGCATATTTAAAGAAACAGTACATCGAACTGTAGCATCATTTCGAGTTATCCACAAGTATGCTGAGAAATGAAATCCAACTCTTGAGTTTGAAAGATCCTGATGTGCCAAGTCCCCCTGTGTTCCCCCGACCTCAGCAGGCAGTTCCGGAAGTCAGAATCTGATGTGATTTTAAGATTAAAATAGGAGAACAGGGACAGAAAGATAAGCTGTCATACAACAACTTGATGCACCAGATTGATGCTGGAATAAATAAAGGATACAAAGAGTCTGAAATCATTGAGGCTGTGATCAGAGCAATCACTCCAGGTATACGCCTGCGTGACATGCTGGAGATTAAGACAGATTATCAGAAGATCAGAAGGCCATTAGAAGGAAGAAAGCTCAACCGACCTATACCATAGACTGATAAACATAACTCAGGAGAGCCGTGATTCACCACACAACTTCCTCATCTGGGCTATTGAATTTAAAGAAAGACTGTTAGCTGCTGCTCAAGAACCTGATGGGGAAGAATCATTCAGTCCAGATCTCATACAGAGTAGATTCCCACGTGCGCTGGGGACAGGCCTATCAAATGACCACATTAAATACTAACTCAAAGCCTGCCTTGATGACCCTAAAGTCACAGATGAGGTTCTCATCACAAAGATGAACAAAGCTGCAAGCCTTGAGTGGGAACGACAACAAAGGTTCAAGAAAAATGCCCAAATCAAAAAGACTAAAGTCACTGAGATCTAAGCAGAATTACATCAAAGCCAAGACAGGATGAGTCATTCTGCCGCAGGTAAAGAACAGTCCATGCACACACAAGTAAAAGCTTTGAAAACGCTGCAGGTCATGGACAAGAAAGACTCTAAGCTCTATGAGGCTGTCAAGCAGCTGAAGGAGGAAATTGGAGAAATGAGGAAAGTGATGACTGCTTAGTGTTCCACACAGCACCAAGAAAGGAAGCGGGGATGGTGTGGGTGTCAGGAGCATGGTAGAGGTGATCAGTGTGACCATTGTTTTAAATGTGGGCAAAGTGGGCATCTTTCCAGAGGGTGCAGGGGACCACCTGTAGGAAGAACAGAAACAGGGACTCAGCTAGTAGTATGATGATATGCTTACATGACACTATCCCAGTGGTTGGAACAACAAAATGTACTCCTATGTGACAGCATCAAGCAGTTGGAAGCCCAGGAAACAGTGAAGCAGAAGGAGACCTACCTACAGCTCATCAGATCAGTAAGTGCTAATCAGCTATCCACCAAACACAATGCACAGTTGCTTAATTTGATTGGAGAAAAATGCCTAGTGAACTGTTTCTTCGATGGTGTGGCAACGCAAGCATTATGGGATACTGGCTCACAAGTTTGTCTCATGAATGAAAAATGGAGAAAAGAACATCTCCCACACACCACGCTACGCAGCCTAGCAGAGATACTTGGTTCTGGGCATCTCACCAGTCGAGCAGTAAACCAAACAGTCATCCCGTTTGAAAGCTAGGTCGAAGTGACATTCAAGCTGGGAAAAGCCACACCGCTGGAGTTGGAAGTACCTGTATTAGTATCTGGTGATGATGGGGTGGCAGAGGAGCCCATTCTTAGGTACAATGTCATCGAGTATCTTCTGAACAATGGCATCAAGCAACCTACCAGTGTAACAACCAAAGTCATGAGTACTGCCCTGTCCTGCGACTGTAAGAAACAGGCTACAGCTGTTAAATGTTACATCATAACAGGTCCTTTATTATCTGACCAAGATGCCGTGTTTGTGCCAGATGAGTGTGCATGGTGGCGGATTGAGGGTGGAGGAAAACATTGTCCGCCTCCAGAGAGGGACTTGTTCATGCGTCTGCATTCCTGTAATTAACGATACTGTCCATGACATTGACCTGCCTCCACGTGCAGTTCTGGGCCATATACAGCCAGTAAAGGCATTCTACCCAGCTGAGGTGATACCAGTAACCATCCAGCGAGAGTGCATGCGAGACTACCACACACACCACTCAAAGCCCGTAAAGCCAGTAAAGTTGCTCAGTCTACAGAAAATCCTGACGGAATGCTTATGGGACTCTCCTGTTTGCATCGACCACCTAACACCCAAACAGCAACAGAAAGTAAAACAGTTCTTAAGGGAGGAAAGTGGTGCCTTTGCCAGCAATGACAGTGATGCGGGATGTATCCCATCTCTCTAGCTCAAAATCCACCTCCATAATACCACACCTGTGAAGCACACATACATGTATTCCCAAAGCCACTGCACAAAGAGGTTAAAGAATACTGGACGATCTGTTGAATAGGGGATGGATTACTAGATCAAAGTCACCCTACTCTTCGCCAGTAATCTGCGTGTGTAAGTGTTACAACTTAACAACCCAGGGAGAAAGCAAGAACAGCTGAGATGTTGATTAAAAACAAAATGGGATTATTCTGACTTAGCCACAAAACGAGAAACAACAGTGAGTGAAGTAGGAGACCATGGGGGTGGTGGAGTGATGGGATACATCTCTCTCTAAATGAAAGTAACAAAACAAAACACAGGTCTACCTGACACTTGGCTAAACCACTAATAAACAAAAGAGATCCTAAAATAAAAAACTGACTACCTTGTCTACCAAATGGCAGTGCATACAAAACATAGAGAAGGCACTCACCCTCTACCCTAAAGTGTCTAACAAACAACTTCCTACTTGTATGCAAAGTGTAAAGGGTACCCTGTCTTACCTTGGTCTCCACTTCACAACACCGTGACAGCAGGGACTGTATCAATTACAGACAAGGAAAAAGGAAAGAAAGAGATAACGGGGCCCAAACAAATTTGCAGCATGAAGCACTCATGCCCATGCCCATGGCACGCCTCCATCCGCACATCCACTCCTGCCTGTCTTATAGGGGAGTGTTTTCCTATGATTGTCTTAACCAGGTCACGATCACTAATCACCAGCATCCACCTGGATCCTCTTCAGTCAACCCATGGCCACCAGCCACGCTCCTAGTGGCAGAACAAAAAAGGACACAAACCACAAATCAACCTATGACATGTAACAGTAAGACAGATGGAACGCTCTGCCTCTGTTGTGACTATCGGAGTTAAATAAGAAATCCACTCCAGATAGACACCCCATCTCCCGTATACAGGACATGCTTGACAGCTTGGTGGGCAGTGCCTGGTTTTCAGTCCTTGATCAAGGCAAAGCCTATCACCAGGGTTTTGTAGAGGAATCCAGCCAACCTCCACTGTGTTCTAATGTGTCTGATGTGTCTAAAATCAAAATCAAGCCCTCAAACAAGAGCTAGGGCAAAGAGGCTTGACAAACTGATGAGGGAAAAAAGCCACTATACTCGATGAGCATGGTCTCTTGTTGTGTAAAACAGCAACCAATCGCTGGTGCCTGCCAAAAAAATATCACCAGCTTGTTTATAAGGAGTTACATCAGGACATGGGCCACCTAGGGGCAGAACGAGTGCTGAACCTGATCAGTGAACGATTTTATTGGCCCTACATGCAAAGGGAAGTGGAACACTATGTCACGCGTGTTTGCAGTTGTCTGAGAAGCAAGTGTCCAAATAGAGTGACTTGAGCTCCTCTGACTAATACAACCACCACTTATCCATTTGAGTTGGTCTCCATTGATTTTTGACATCTGGAGACGTGTAGGTTATGAATACATTTTAGTTGTGATGGACCACATTACACAGTTCACTCAAGCGTATGCGTGTAGAAACAAGAGCGCCAAGACAGCTGCAGAGAAGGAAACTGGCAAGTCTCCCATACAACACTGTATCACCCGCAGGGAAATGAGCAAGTTGAATGGTTTAACCGAACGTTTCTCTCAATGCTGAGAACCTTGCTCGACACCACCAAAGCTGACTGGAAGACATCACTCGCAAAGGTTGTGAATGCGTACAACTGTACAAGAAATGAGGTGACAGGGTTTGCAGCCTATTATCTCCTGTTCGGCCGTACACCCAGGTTGCCCATTGATATCATGGTTGGTGTTCCAGCGAAGGACCAAAGCTCCTCTTACCATGACTATGCTGAGGGGTGGAGGAAGAGAATGATGGAACCTTACAAGTTGGCTTCAAGCGTGTCAAACAAAGAGAAGGAAAGAGGAAGAGTTCTGTATGACAAGAAAGCGCATGGAGCTGAATTATTCCCTGGTAATAGAGTACTGGTCTGTAACTTTAAGGGGAAAGGCCCGGGAAGCTCAGACCATTCTGGGAAGAGCAAGTTTACGTCATCAGTCAGGAGAAGTACCAGGATTGTGCCGTATGGGAAAAGAAAACCAAAAAATACTGCACAGAAACCTATTACTTACCTGTAGAAAACAAACACCTACCTGGAAGACCTGTAAAAGAAAAAAAGGTTAGAAAAACATTGACACAGGAAAATCAAATGCACTGTGACAGTTCAGATGGTGAAGATTGGAGAACCCTAGTCAGAGTGTCAATCAACAGAGAGTCGAAACGATAGTAGGCATCTACAGTCAGAACCTCCAGAACCTCATTGTGAGAATACAGTGATGCTGAACGATGCAGATCCAGAGGAGGAAGATGAGCAAGGAACAGGCAGGGAGAAGATGATGTGTCATGCTCGAGAGGAGAGATCGGAGAAATAGATGATGCTAAAGAGAGTGACAGAAACTCCTTCACAGCCAACCTGCAAAAGAACATACAGTGGGTACGGAAAGTATTTTCAGACCCCTTTAAATTTTTCACTCTTTGTGTCATTGCAGCCATTTGCCAAAATCAAAAAAGTTCATTTTATTTCTCATTAATGTACACTCAGCACCCCATCTTGACGAAAAAAACAGAAATGTAGAAATTTTTGCAAATTTATTTAAAAAGAAAAACTGAAATATCACATGGTCATAAGTATTCAGACCCTTTGCAGTGACACTCATATTTAACTCACATGCTGTCCATTTCTTTCTGATCCTCCTTGAGATTGGTTCTGCTCCTTCATTGGAGTCCAGCTGTGTTTAATTAACACCCAAAGACAGACAAAAAAGTTAGTCTGGTTGCTTTAAGGGCCTGGCAGGTGTGGTTTGTCACTAAGAAACAACAGAGAATTATGTGCGAAAAATGTGTATTTCATATTTCACTTTTATATGAGAAAAGGCTTCAAAGACAAGGAGGCTGACATCACTGGACAATGTTACACCTGGACTTGTCTAGTGTTTCTTATAAAAAGATTTTTTTTCTCCAAAAAAATGGCATGTAATGAGTATGGGTTATCTTTCAGTTTGGCAATATAAATATAAGTCAGAAATTCACTTCAACTTGCCATCAACTATTTGATGGCAGTTTGCTGGTTATCGCGCTGACTCTCTGACACACATGCCATGACTTTCAAAAGCTTTCATCACAGTGGTCCTGCCTCACTACCACCCTCGTTTGGCTGCCAGCTGATCAGACCTACCTGATATTGTGAAACATTTTTTTGACTCCACAATGTCATCCACAAGTTCTTGCCATAACATGACATAACAAAAACATATAAGAATAAAGTTACAGAATATGAAAGACAATGCTGACTTTGCATTATAGCAAAAAAAAAAAAAATTGAAATTGGAAATTGAAATTAGAGAGGCAGAGAAAGGTGTGGTTAGTAAAAACAAGAACAAGAGCTCCCTTCTGTAATTCCACAGGCTATTAAATTGTAATTCCAATGCTTCATATATTTATGCATTATGACTGCCTACCCAACTAATTATTATGCCGACTGAGCTCTTGCTGTCCATGCACCCTTCCTCATTGTCATAATAGATTTATTTTTTACGTACATGTCAAGGTACGAAGCATATGTTCATCATTTGGTCTGCAAGAATACATTTGTATTCTTTCACAAACCTCTTTCAGATTCAGCTAACCCCTTATAACTGCACATATACTTTTATATCATCTCTTCCTGAATCTCTAAAGATTGTTAGATGTCTCAGTATATTGGCAAGCCAACATGTACACAGCATTTAGTATGACATAGTGTTTCAAAGTAGTGGTTCTTCTGCAATGTTATCAGAGGCCCTCCTCGGCCAACAAAGTACTCCGTTGCATTCAATACATTCTCATTCCTTTGGCATTATGGATTATAATTAAATTTAGAGTTAAATAATTTAACTGTTTATTTTGATCATTTGGAATTATTTAAGTTTCAAAATTTTAACAAAATTTCCCTTTTTGATTTCTTCCGAGATTCAACTGAGAAATGCTCAGAGAGAATGTATGTGTGTGTGCGTGCGTGTGCATGCACTTGGTATTAGTACCATTTTGGGGACACACTTTGTCAGGACATTGTTGTGACGCTGCAGCCTTTACCATCACAGAAACTAGTTTACCCACCAGAGTTCGAGCAAATTCCAGAATCTCTCAGGGCAGCCCACAAATATGATGTAGGCCTTGAGAAAAATTCAGAGCCTCTGATAGTACATCCAAAATCAGAATATAGGCCATATTTACACTTTACACTACGTACACTTTAAAACAGGAAGACATCAATGATATAAAGCCTGTGTTCAAGTCTTTGTTAAAAGCTGGCATAATAATTCCGTGTGGGAATTCTCCAGTGTGCATTCCCATTTTTCCAGTTTAAAAAGATAAGACATCAAGGTCAACCAACTGAATGGCGCTTTGTGCAAGATTTACAGGCAATGAATGCAGCCATACACCCCAAGTGCCAGAAGTAATGTGGAGAAATGTAGAATATGTATATTGATAGATTAATTGTTGTATAAAAAGCTAGGCCATACATTTTTGCATACTCATAGCTACGCGATGGGTGTCCAGTGGGTGGCAGTAGCCAGATGAAAATCCTGAGAGCAGACCTGAAAGAGAAAAAGAATTACAGTTAGTAGTAGTTCACACGATGTTGTGTTGCACAGAACTGTGCTGAGAGCTGAAAAAACTGCTGGATGAATAAACGAAAGAACCCAAATATCAATCACACTTGTTGCTTTCTTCAAGTGTATTACAAAATACTGCCAACGAGGATGGGATCAGCTATGCTGTTTTGAGTGAGTTCCAGCAACACTGAACATGGACATAGAACAGCTGCATGATCAGCTGAGCGAGGCATTACTCTGGCTGCAGCTTGATCAACTGCAAGAGTGTGTGTGCATGCTAAATTGTCGGCAGAGGGACAAACGTCACTCGCTGATCAGATTAATAAGTGAAGCAGTAGAGAATGTTATAGAAACAGAAGAAGAGGATGTAGCCCATCAACGTGAAAGATTTGTTAGAGTTTGCCAGTGAGATGATGCAATACGACAACTGCGTGGTACAAGATGGCAGTGGCGACACAACAGGAATTCAGTGGAGCTTGCATATTTAAAGAAACAGTACATCGAACTGTAGCATCATTTCGAGTTATCCACAAGTATGCTGAGAAATGAAATCCAACTCTTGAGTTTGAAAGATCCTGATGTGCCAAGTCCCCCTGTGTTCCCCCGACCTCAGCAGGCAGTTCCGGAAGTCAGAATCTGATGTGATTTTAAGATTAAAATAGGAGAACAGGGACAGAAAGATAAGCTGTCATACAACAACTTGATGCACCAGATTGATGCTGGAATAAATAAAGGATACAAAGAGTCTGAAATCATTGAGGCTGTGATCAGAGCAATCACTCCAGGTATACGCCTGCGTGACATGCTGGAGATTAAGACAGATTATCAGAAGATCAGAAGGCCATTATAAGGAAGAAAGCTCAACCGACCTATACCATAGACTGATAAACATAACTCAGGAGAGCCGTGATTCACCACACAACTTCCTCATCTGGGCTACTGAATTTAAAGAAAGACTGTTAGCTACTGCTCAAGAACCTGATGGGGAAGAATCATTCAGTCCAGATCTCATACAGAGTAGATTCCCACGTGCGCTGGGACAGGCCTATCAAATGACCACATTAAATACTAACTCAAAGCCTGCCTTGATGACCCTAAAGTCACAGATGAGGTTCTCATCACAAAGATGAACAAAGCTGCAAGCCTTGAGTGGAACGACAACAAAGGTTCAAGAAAAATGCCCAAATCAAAAAGACTAAAGTCACTGAGATCTAAGCAGAATTACATCAAGCCAAGACAGGATGAGTCATTCTGCCGCAGGTAAAGAACAGTCCATGCACACACAAGTAAAAGCTTTGAAAACGCTGCAGGTCATGGACAAGAAAGACTCTAAGCTCTATGAGGCTGTCAAGCAGCTGAAGGAGGAAATTGGAGAAATGAGGAAAGTGATGACTGCTTAGTGTTCCACACAGCACCAAGAAAGGAAGCGGGGATGGTGTGGGTGTCAGGAGCATGGTAGAGGTGATCAGTGTGACCATTGTTTTAAATGTGGGCAAAGTGGGCATCTTTCCAGAGGGTGCAGGGGACCACCTGTAGGAAGAACAGAAACAGGGACTCAGCTAGTAGTATGATGATATGCTTACATGACACTATCCCAGTGGTTGGAACAACAAAATGTACTCCTATGTGACAGCATCAAGCAGTTGGAAGCCCAGGAAACAGTGAAGCAGAGGAGACCTACCTACAGCTCATCAGATCAGTAAGTGCTAATCAGCTATCCACCAAACACAATGCACAGTTGCTTAATTTGATTGGAGAAAAATGCCTAGTGAACTGTTTCTTCGATGGTGTGGCAACGCAAGCATTATGGGATACTGGCTCACAAGTTTGTCTCATGAATGAAAAATGGAGAAAAGAACATCTCCCACACACCACGCTACGCAGCCTAGCAGAGATACTCGGTTCTGGGCATCTCACCAGTCGAGCAGTAAACCAAACAGTCATCCCGTTTGAAAGCTAGGTCGAAGTGACATTCAAGCTGGGAAAAGCCACACCGCTGGAGTTGGAAGTACCTGTATTAGTATCTGGTGATGATGGGGTGGCAGAGGAGCCCATTCTTAGGTACAATGTCATCGAGTATCTTCTGAACAATGGCATCAAGCAACCTACCAGTGTAACAACCAAAGTCATGAGTACTGCCCTGTCCTGCGACTGTAAGAAACAGGCTACAGCTGTTAAATGTTACATCATAACAGGTCCTTTATTATCTGACCAAGATGCCGTGTTTGTGCCAGATGAGTGTGCATGGTGGCGGATTGAGGGTGGAGGAAAACATTGTCCGCCTCCAGAGAGGGACTTGTTCATGCGTCTGCATTCCTGTAATTAACGATACTGTCCATGACATTGACCTGCCTCCACGTGCAGTTCTGGGCCATATACAGCCAGTAAAGGCATTCTACCCAGCTGAGGTGATACCAGTAACCATCCAGCGAGAGTGCATGCGAGACTACCACACACACCACTCAAAGCCCGTAAAGCCAGTAAAGTTGCTCAGTCTACAGAAAATCCTGACGGAATGCTTATGGGACTCTCCTGTTTGCATCGACCACCTAACACCCAAACAGCAACAGAAAGTAAAACAGTTCTTAAGGGAGGAAAGTGGTGCCTTTGCCAGCAATGACAGTGATGCGGGATGTATCCCATCTCTCTAGCTCAAAATCCACCTCCATAATACCACACCTGTGAAGCACACATACATGTATGTCCCAAAGCCACTGCACAAAGAGGTTAAAGAATACTGGACGATCTGTTGAATAGGGGATGGATTACTAGATCAAAGTCACCCTACTCTTCGCCAGTAATCTGCGTGTGTAAGTGTTACAAACTTAACAACCCAGGGAGAAAGCAAGAACAGCTGAGATGTTGATTAAAAAACAAAATGGGATTATTCTGACTTAGCCACAAAACGAGAAACAACAGTGAGTGAAGTAGGAGACCATGGGGGTGGTGGAGTGATGGGATACATCTCTCTCTAAATGAAAGTAACAAAACAAAACACAGGTCTACCTGACACTTGGCTAAACCACTAATAAACAAAAGAGATCCTAAAATAAAAAACTGACTACCTTGTCTACCAAAATGGCAGTGCATACAAAACATAGAGAAGGCACTCACCCTCTACCCTAAAGTGTCTAACAAACAACTTCCTACTTGTATGCAAAGTGTAAAGGGTACCCTGTCTTTACCTTGGTCTCCACTTCACAACACCGTGACAGCAGGGACTGTATCAATTACAGACAAGGAAAAAGGAAAGAAAGAGATAACGGGGCCCAAACAAATTTGCAGCATGAAGCACTCATGCCCATGCCATGGCACGCCTCCATCCGCACATCCACTCCTGCCTGTCTTATAGGGGAGGTTTTCCTATGATTGTCTTAACCAGGTCACGATCACTAATCACCAGCATCCACCTGGATCCTCTTCAGTCAACCCATGGCCACCAGCCACGCTCCTAGTGGCAGAACAAAAAAGGACACAAACCACAAAATCAACCTATGACATGTAACAGTAAGACAGATGGAACGCTCTGCCTCTGTTGTGACTATCGGGAGTTAAATAAGAAATCCACTCCAGATAGACACCCCATCTCCCGTATACAGGACATGCTTGACAGCTTGGTGGGCAGTGCCTGGTTTTCAAGTCCTTGATCAAGGCAAAGCCTATCACCAGGGTTTGTAGAGGAATCCAGCCAACCTCTCACTGTGTTCTAATGTGTCTGATGTGTCTAAAATCAAAATCACAGCCCTCAAACAAGAGCTAGGGCAAAGAGGCTTGACAACTGATGAGGGAAAAAAGCCAGACTATACTCGATGAGCATGGTCTCTTGTTGTGTAAAAACAGCAACCAATCAGCTGGTCCTGCCAAAAAAATATCACCAGCTTGTTTATAAGGAGTTACATCAGGACATGGGCCACCTAGGGGCAGAACGAGTGCTGAACCTGATCAGTGAACGATTTTATTGGCCCTACATGCAAAGGGAAGTGGAACACTATGTCACGCGTGTTTGCAGTTGTCTGAGAAGCAAGTGTCCAAATAGAGTGACTTGAGCTCCTCTGACTAATACAACCAACACTTATCCATTTGAGTGGTCTCCATTGATTTTTGACATCTGGAGACGTGTAGGTTATGAATACATTTTTAGTTGTGATGGACCACATTTACACAGTTCACTCAAGCGTATGCGTGTAGAAACAAGAGCGCCAAGACAGCTGCAGAGAAGGAAACTGGCAAGTCTCCCATACAACACTGTATCACCCGCAGGGAAATGAGCAAGTTGAATGGTTTAAACCGAACGTTTCTCTCAATGCTGAGAACCTTGCTCGACAACACCACCAAGCTGACTGGAAGACATCACTCGCAAAGGTTGTGAATGCGTACAACTGTACAAGAAATGAGGTGACAGGGTTTGCAGCCTATTATCTCCTGTTCGGCCGTACACCCAGGTTGCCCATTGATATCATGGTTGGTGTTCCAGCGAAGGACCAAAGCTCCTCTTACCATGACTATGCTGAGGGGTGGAGGAAGAGAATGATGAACCTTACAAGTTGGCTTCAAGCGTGTCAAACAAAGAGAAGGAAAGAGGAACAGTTCTGTATGACAAGAAAGCGCATGGAGCTGAATTATTCCCTGGTAATAGAGTACTGGTCTGTAACTTTAAGGGGAAAGGCCCGGGAAGCTCAGACCATTCTGGGAAGAGCAAGTTTACGTCATCAGTCAGGAGAAGTACCAGGATTGTGCCGTATGGGAAAAGAAAACCAAAAAATACTGCACAGAAAACCTATTACTTACCTGTAGAAAACAAACACCTACCTGGAAGACCTGTAAAAGAAAAAAAGGTTAGAAAACATTGACACAGGAAAATCAAATGCACTGTGACAGTTCAGATGGTGAAGATTGGAGAACCCTAGTCAGAGTGTCAATCAACAGAGAGTCGAAACGATAGTAGGCATCTACAGTCAGAACCTCCAGAACCTCATTGTGAGAATACAGTGATGCTGAACGATGCAGATCCAGAGGAGGAAGATGAGCAAGGAACAGGGCAGGGAGAAGATGATGTGTCATGCTCGAGAGGAGAGATCGGAGAAATAGATGATGCTAAAGAGAGTGACAGAAACTCCTTCACAGCCAACCTGCAAAAGAACATACAGTGGGTACGGAAAGTATTTTCAGACCCCTTAAATTTTTCACTCTTTGTGTCATTGCAGCCATTTGCCAAAATCAAAAAAGTTCATTTTATTTCTCATTAATGTACACTCAGCACCCCATCTTGACAGAAAAAAACAGAAATGTAGAAATTTTTGCAAATTTATTTAAAAGAAAAACTGAAATATCACATGGTCATAAGTATTCAGACCCTTTGCAGTGACACTCATATTTAACTCACATGCTGTCCATTTCTTCTGATCCTCCTTGAGATGGTTCTGCTCCTTCATTGGAGTCCAGCTGTGTTTAATTAACACCCAAAAGACAGACAAAGAAAGTTAGTCTGGTTGCTTTTAAGGGCCTGGCAGGTGTGGTTTGTCACTAAGAAACAACAGAGAATTATGTGCGAAAAATGTGTATTTCATATTTCACTTTTATATGAGAAAAGGCTTCAAAGACAAGGAGGCTGACATCACTGGACAATGTTACACCTGGACTTGTCTAGTGTTTCTTATAAAAAGATTTTTTTTTCTCCAAAAAATGGCATGTAATGAGTATGGGTTATCTTTCAGTTTGGCAATATAAATATAAGTCAGAAATTCACTTCAACTTGCCATCAACTATTTGATGGCAGTTTGCTGGTTATCGCTGACTCTCTGACACACATGCCATGACTTTCAAAAGCTTTCATCCACAGTGGTCCTGCCTCACTACCTCGTTTGGCTGCCAGCTGATCAGACCTACCTGATATTGTGAAACATTTTTTGACTCCACAATGTCATCCACAAGTTCTTGCCATAACATGACATAACAAAACATATAAGAATAAAGTACAGAAATGAAAGACAATGCTGACTTTGCATTATAGCAAAAAAAAAAAAAATTGAAATTGGAAATTGAAATTAGAGAGGCAGAGAAAGGTGTGGTTAGTAAAAACAAGAACAAGAGCTCCCTTCTGTAATTCCACAGGCTATTAAATTGTAATTCCAATGCTTCATATATTTATGCATTATGACTGCCTACCCAACTAATTATTATGCAGACTGAGCTCTTGCTGTCCATGCACCCTTCCTCATTGTCATAATAGATTTATTTTTTTACGTACATGTCAAGGTACGAAGCATATGTTCATCATTTGGTCTGCAAGAATACATTTGTATTCTTTCACAAACCCTCTTTCAGATTCAGCTAACCCCCTTATAACTGCACATATACTTTTATATCATCTCTTCTCTGAATCTCTAAAGATTGTTAGATGTCTCAGTATATTGGCAAGCCAACATGTACACAGCATTTAGTATGACATAGTGTTTCAAGTAGTGGTTCTTTCTGCAATGTTATCAGAGGCCCTCCTCGGCCAACAAAGTACTCCAGTTGCATTCAATACATTCTCATTCCTTTGGCATTATGGATTATAATTAAATTTAGAGTTAAATAATTTAACTGTTTATTTTGATCATTTGGAATTATTTAAGTTTCAAAATTTTAACAAAATTTCCCTTTTTGATTTCTTCCGAGATTCAACTGAGAAATGCTCAGAGAGAATGTATGTGTGTGTGCGTGCGTGTGCATGCACTTGGTATTAGTACCATTTTGGGGACACACTTTGTCAGGGACATTGTTGTGACGCTGCAGCCTTTACCATCACAGAAACTAGTTTACCACCAGAGTTCGAGCAAATTCCAGAATCTCTCAGGGCAGCCCACAAATATGATGTAGGCCTTGAGAAAAATTCAGAGCCTCTGATAGTACATCCAAAATCAGAATATAGGCCATATTTACACTTTACACTACGTACACTTTAAAACAGGAAGACATCAATGATATAAAGCCTGTGTTCAAGTCTTTGTTAAAAGCTGGCATAATAATTCCGTGTGGGAATTCTCCAGTGTGCATTCCCATTTTTCCAGTTAAAAAGATAAGACATCAAGGTCAACCAACTGAATGGCGCTTTGTGCAAGATTTACAGGCAATGAATGCAGCCATACACCCCCAAGTGCCAGAAGTAATGTGGAGAAATGTAGAATATGTATATTGATAGATTAATTGTTGTATAAAAAGCTAGGCCATACATTTTTGCATACTCATAGCTACGCGATGGGTGTCCAGTGGGTGGCAGTAGCCAGATGAAAATCCTGAGAGCAGACCTGAAAGAGAAAAAGAATTACAGTTAGTAGTAGTTCACACGATGTTGTGTTGCACAGAACTGTGCTGAGAGCTGAAAAACTGCTGGATGAATAAACGAAAGAACCCAAATATCAATCACACTTGTTGCTTTCTTCAAGTGTATTACAAAATACTGCCAACGAGGATGGGATCAGCTATGCTGTTTTGAGTGAGTTCCAGCAACACTGAACATGGACATAGAACAGCTGCATGATCAGCTGAGCGAGGCATTACTCTGGCTGCAGCTTGATCAACTGCAAGAGGTGTGTGTGCATGCTAAATTGTCGGCAGAGGGACAAACGTCACTCGCTGATCAGATTAATAAGTGAAGCAGTAGAGAATGTTATAGAAACAGAAGAAGAGGATGTAGCCCATCAACGTGAAAGATTTGTTAGAGTTTGCCAGTGAGATGATGCAATACGACAACTGCGTGGTACAAGATGGCAGTGGCGACACAAACAGGAATTCAGTGGAGCTTGCATATTTAAAGAAACAGTACATCGAACTGTAGCATCATTTCGAGTTATCCACAAGTATGCTGAGAAATGAAATCCAACTCTTGAGTTTGAAAGATCCTGATGTGCCAAGTCCCCCTGTGTTCCCCCGACCTCAGCAGGCAGTTCCGGAAGTCAGAATCTGATGTGATTTTAAGATTAAAATAGGAGAACAGGGACAGAAAGATAAGCTGTCATACAACAACTTGATGCACCAGATTGATGCTGGAATAAATAAAGGATACAAAGAGTCTGAAATCATTGAGGCTGTGATCAGAGCAATCACTCCAGGTATACGCCTGCGTGACATGCTGGAGATTAAGACAGATTATCAGAAGATCAGAAGGCCATTATAAGGAAGAAAGCTCAACCGACCTATACCATAGACTGATAAACATAACTCAGGAGAGCCGTGATTCACCACACAACTTCCTCATCTGGGCTACTGAATTTAAAGAAAGACTGTTAGCTACTGCTCAAGAACCTGATGGGGAAGAATCATTCAGTCCAGATCTCATACAGAGTAGATTCCCACGTGCGCTGGGGACAGGCCTATCAAATGACCACATTAAATACTAACTCAAAGCCTGCCTTGATGACCCTAAAGTCACAGATGAGGTTCTCATCACAAAGATGAACAAAGCTGCAAGCCTTGAGTGGGAACGACAACAAAGGTTCAAGAAAAATGCCCAAATCAAAAAGACTAAAGTCACTGAGATCTAAGCAGAATTACATCAAAGCCAAGACAGGATGAGTCATTCTGCCGCAGGTAAAGAACAGTCCATGCACACACAAGTAAAAGCTTTGAAAACGCTGCAGGTCATGGACAAGAAAGACTCTAAGCTCTATGAGGCTGTCAAGCAGCTGAAGGAGGAAATTGGAGAAATGAGGAAAGTGATGACTGCTTAGTGTTCCACACAGCACCAAGAAAGGAAGCGGGGATGGTGTGGGTGTCAGGAGCATGGTAGAGGTGATCAGTGTGACCATTGTTTTAAATGTGGGCAAAGTGGGCATCTTTCCAGAGGGTGCAGGGGACCACCTGTAGGAAGAACAGAAACAGGGACTCAGCTAGTAGTATGATGATATGCTTACATGACACTATCCCAGTGGTTGGAACAACAAAATGTACTCCTATGTGACAGCATCAAGCAGTTGGAAGCCCAGGAAACAGTGAAGCAGAAGGAGACCTACCTACAGCTCATCAGATCAGTAAGTGCTAATCAGCTATCCACCAAACACAATGCACAGTTGCTTAATTTGATTGGAGAAAAATGCCTAGTGAACTGTTTCTTCGATGGTGTGGCAACGCAAGCATTATGGGATACTGGCTCACAAGTTTGTCTCATGAATGAAAAATGGAGAAAAGAACATCTCCCACACACCACGCTACGCAGCCTAGCAGAGATACTCGGTTCTGGGCATCTCACCAGTCGAGCAGTAAACCAAACAGTCATCCCGTTTGAAAGCTAGGTCGAAGTGACATTCAAGCTGGGAAAAGCCACACCGCTGGAGTTGGAAGTACCTGTATTAGTATCTGGTGATGATGGGGTGGCAGAGGAGCCCATTCTTAGGTACAATGTCATCGAGTATCTTCTGAACAATGGCATCAAGCAACCTACCAGTGTAACAACCAAAGTCATGAGTACTGCCCTGTCCTGCGACTGTAAGAAACAGGCTACAGCTGTTAAATGTTACATCATAACAGGTCCTTTATTATCTGACCAAGATGCCGTGTTTGTGCCAGATGAGTGTGCATGGTGGCGGATTGAGGGTGGAGGAAAACATTGTCCGCCTCCAGAGAGGGACTTGTTCATGCGTCTGCATTCCTGTAATTAACGATACTGTCCATGACATTGACCTGCCTCCACGTGCAGTTCTGGGCCATATACAGCCAGTAAAGGCATTCTACCCAGCTGAGGTGATACCAGTAACCATCCAGCGAGAGTGCATGCGAGACTACCACACACACCACTCAAAGCCCGTAAAGCCAGTAAAGTTGCTCAGTCTACAGAAAATCCTGACGGAATGCTTATGGGACTCTCCTGTTTGCATCGACCACCTAACACCCAAACAGCAACAGAAAGTAAAACAGTTCTTAAGGGAGGAAAGTGGTGCCTTTGCCAGCAATGACAGTGATGCGGGATGTATCCCATCTCTCTAGCTCAAAATCCACCTCCATAATACCACACCTGTGAAGCACACATACATGTATGTCCCAAAGCCACTGCACAAAGAGGTTAAAGAATACTGGACGATCTGTTGAATAGGGGATGGATTACTAGATCAAAGTCACCCTACTCTTCGCCAGTAATCTGCGTGTGTAAGTGTTACAACTTAACAACCCAGGGAGAAAGCAAGAACAGCTGAGATGTTGATTAAAAACAAAATGGGATTATTCTGACTTAGCCACAAAACGAGAAACAACAGTGAGTGAAGTAGGAGACCATGGGGGTGGTGGAGTGATGGGATACATCTCTCTCTAAATGAAAGTAACAAAACAAAACACAGGTCTACCTGACACTTGGCTAAACCACTAATAAACAAAAGAGATCCTAAAATAAAAAACTGACTACCTTGTCTACCAAAATGGCAGTGCATACAAAACATAGAGAAGGCACTCACCCTCTACCCTAAAGTGTCTAACAAACAACTTCCTACTTGTATGCAAAGTGTAAAGGGTACCCTGTCTTACCTTGGTCTCCACTTCACAACACCGTGACAGCAGGACTGTATCAATTACAGACAAGGAAAAAGGAAAGAAAGAGATAACGGGGCCCAAACAAATTTGCAGCATGAAGCACTCATGCCCATGCCCATGGCACGCCTCCATCCGCACATCCACTCCTGCCTGTCTTATAGGGGAGTGTTTTCCTATGATTGTCTTAACCAGGTCACGATCACTAATCACCAGCATCCACCTGGATCCTCTTCAGTCAACCCATGGCCACCAGCCACGCTCCTAGTGGCAGAACAAAAAAGGACACAAACCACAAAATCAACCTATGACATGTAACAGTAAGACAGATGGAACGCTCTGCCTCTGTTGTGACTATCGGGAGTTAAATAAGAAATCCACTCCAGATAGACACCCCATCTCCCGTATACAGGACATGCTTGACAGCTTGGTGGGCAGTGCCTGGTTTTCAGTCCTTGATCAAGGCAAAGCCTATCACCAGGGTTTTGTAGAGGAATCCAGCCAACCTCTCACTGTGTTCTAATGTGTCTGATGTGTCTAAAATCAAAATCACAGCCCTCAAACAAGAGCTAGGGCAAAGAGGCTTGACAACTGATGAGGGAAAAAAGCCAGACTATACTCAGATGAGCATGGTCTCTTGTTGTGTAAAACAGCAACCAATCAGCTGGTCCTGCCAAAAAAATATCACCAGCTTGTTTATAAGGAGTTACATCAGGACATGGGCCACCTAGGGGCAGAACGAGTGCTGAACCTGATCAGTGAACGATTTTATTGGCCCTACATGCAAAGGGAAGTGGAACACTATGTCACGCGTGTTTGCAGTTGTCTGAGAAGCAAGTGTCCAAATAGAGTGACTTGAGCTCCTCTGACTAATACAACCACCACTTATCCATTTGAGTTGGTCTCCATTGATTTTTGACATCTGGAGACGTGTAGGTTATGAATACATTTTAGTTGTGATGGACCACATTACACAGTTCACTCAAGCGTATGCGTGTAGAAACAAGAGCGCCAAGACAGCTGCAGAGAAGGAAACTGGCAAGTCTCCCATACAACACTGTATCACCCGCAGGGAAATGAGCAAGTTGAATGGTTTAACCGAACGTTTCTCTCAATGCTGAGAACCTTGCTCGACACCACCAAAGCTGACTGGAAGACATCACTCGCAAAGGTTGTGAATGCGTACAACTGTACAAGAAATGAGGTGACAGGGTTTGCAGCCTATTATCTCCTGTTCGGCCGTACACCCAGGTTGCCCATTGATATCATGGTTGGTGTTCCAGCGAAGGACCAAAGCTCCTCTTACCATGACTATGCTGAGGGGTGGAGGAAGAGAATGATGGAACCTTACAAGTTGGCTTCAAGCGTGTCAAACAAAGAGAAGGAAAGAGGAAGAGTTCTGTATGACAAGAAAGCGCATGGAGCTGAATTATTCCCTGGTAATAGAGTACTGGTCTGTAACTTTAAGGGGAAAGGCCCGGGAAGCTCAGACCATTCTGGGAAGAGCAAGTTTACGTCATCAGTCAGGAGAAGTACCAGGATTGTGCCGTATGGGAAAAGAAAACCAAAAAATACTGCACAGAAACCTATTACTTACCTGTAGAAAACAAACACCTACCTGGAAGACCTGTAAAAGAAAAAAAGGTTAGAAAAACATTGACACAGGAAAATCAAATGCACTGTGACAGTTCAGATGGTGAAGATTGGAGAACCCTAGTCAGAGTGTCAATCAACAGAGAGTCGAAACGATAGTAGGCATCTACAGTCAGAACCTCCAGAACCTCATTGTGAGAATACAGTGATGCTGAACGATGCAGATCCAGAGGAGGAAGATGAGCAAGGAACAGGGCAGGGAGAAGATGATGTGTCATGCTCGAGAGGAGAGATCGGAGAAATAGATGATGCTAAAGAGAGTGACAGAAACTCCTTCACAGCCAACCTGCAAAAGAACATACAGTGGGTACGGAAAGTATTTTCAGACCCCTTTAAATTTTTCACTCTTTGTGTCATTGCAGCCATTTGCCAAAATCAAAAAAGTTCATTTTATTTCTCATTAATGTACACTCAGCACCCCATCTTGACAGAAAAAAACAGAAATGTAGAAATTTTTGCAAATTTATTTAAAAAGAAAAACTGAAATATCACATGGTCATAAGTATTCAGACCCTTTGCAGTGACACTCATATTTAACTCACATGCTGTCCATTTCTTCTGATCCTCCTTGAGATGGTTCTGCTCCTTCATTGGAGTCCAGCTGTGTTTAATTAACACCCAAAAGACAGACAAAGAAAGTTAGTCTGGTTGCTTTAAGGGCCTGGCAGGTGTGGTTTGTCACTAAGAAACAACAGAGAATTATGTGCGAAAAATGTGTATTTCATATTTCACTTTTATATGAGAAAAGGCTTCAAAGACAAGGAGGCTGACATCACTGGACAATGTTACACCTGGACTTGTCTAGTGTTTCTTATAAAAAGATTTTTTTTTCTCCAAAAAATGGCATGTAATGAGTATGGGTTATCTTTCAGTTTGGCAATATAAATATAAGTCAGAAATTCACTTCAACTTGCCATCAAATAGTTGATGGCAGTTTGCTGGTTATCGCTGACTCTCTGACACACATGCCATGACTTTCAAAAGCTTTCATCCACAGTGGTCCTGCCTCACTACCTCGTTTGGCTGCCAGCTGATCAGACCTACCTGATATTGTGAAACATTTTTTGACTCCACAATGTCATCCACAAGTTCTTGCCATAACATGACATAACAAAACATATAAGAATAAAGTACAGAAATGAAAGACAATGCTGACTTTGCATTATAGCAAAAAAAAAAAAAATTGAAATTGGAAATTGAAATTAGAGAGGCAGAGAAAGGTGTGGTTAGTAAAAACAAGAACAAGAGCTCCCTTCTGTAATTCCACAGGCTATTAAATTGTAATTCCAATGCTTCATATATTTATGCATTATGACTGCCTACCCAACTAATTATTATGCAGACTGAGCTCTTGCTGTCCATGCACCCTTCCTCATTGTCATAATAGATTTATTTTTTTACGTACATGTCAAGGTACGAAGCATATGTTCATCATTTGGTCTGCAAGAATACATTTGTATTCTTTCACAAACCCTCTTTCAGATTCAGCTAACCCCCTTATAACTGCACATATACTTTTATATCATCTCTTCTCTGAATCTCTAAAGATTGTTAGATGTCTCAGTATATTGGCAAGCCAACATGTACACAGCATTTAGTATGACATAGTGTTTCAAGTAGTGGTTCTTTCTGCAATGTTATCAGAGGCCCTCCTCGGCCAACAAAGTACTCCAGTTGCATTCAATACATTCTCATTCCTTTGGCATTATGGATTATAATTAAATTTAGAGTTAAATAATTTAACTGTTTATTTTGATCATTTGGAATTATTTAAGTTTCAAAATTTTAACAAAATTTCCCTTTTTGATTTCTTCCGAGATTCAACTGAGAAATGCTCAGAGAGAATGTATGTGTGTGTGCGTGCGTGTGCATGCACTTGGTATTAGTACCATTTTGGGGACACACTTTGTCAGGGACATTGTTGTGACGCTGCAGCCTTTACCATCACAGAAACTAGTTTACCACCAGAGTTCGAGCAAATTCCAGAATCTCTCAGGGCAGCCCACAAATATGATGTAGGCCTTGAGAAAAATTCAGAGCCTCTGATAGTACATCCAAAATCAGAATATAGGCCATATTTACACTTTACACTACGTACACTTTAAAACAGGAAGACATCAATGATATAAAGCCTGTGTTCAAGTCTTTGTTAAAAGCTGGCATAATAATTCCGTGTGGGAATTCTCCAGTGTGCATTCCCATTTTTCCAGTTAAAAAGATAAGACATCAAGGTCAACCAACTGAATGGCGCTTTGTGCAAGATTTACAGGCAATGAATGCAGCCATACACCCCCAAGTGCCAGAAGTAATGTGGAGAAATGTAGAATATGTATATTGATAGATTAATTGTTGTATAAAAAGCTAGGCCATACATTTTTGCATACTCATAGCTACGCGATGGGTGTCCAGTGGGTGGCAGTAGCCAGATGAAAATCCTGAGAGCAGACCTGAAAGAGAAAAAGAATTACAGTTAGTAGTAGTTCACACGATGTTGTGTTGCACAGAACTGTGCTGAGAGCTGAAAAACTGCTGGATGAATAAACGAAAGAACCCAAATATCAATCACACTTGTTGCTTTCTTCAAGTGTATTACAAAATACTGCCAACGAGGATGGGATCAGCTATGCTGTTTTGAGTGAGTTCCAGCAACACTGAACATGGACATAGAACAGCTGCATGATCAGCTGAGCGAGGCATTACTCTGGCTGCAGCTTGATCAACTGCAAGAGGTGTGTGTGCATGCTAAATTGTCGGCAGAGGGACAAACGTCACTCGCTGATCAGATTAATAAGTGAAGCAGTAGAGAATGTTATAGAAACAGAAGAAGAGGATGTAGCCCATCAACGTGAAAGATTTGTTAGAGTTTGCCAGTGAGATGATGCAATACGACAACTGCGTGGTACAAGATGGCAGTGGCGACACAAACAGGAATTCAGTGGAGCTTGCATATTTAAAGAAACAGTACATCGAACTGTAGCATCATTTCGAGTTATCCACAAGTATGCTGAGAAATGAAATCCAACTCTTGAGTTTGAAAGATCCTGATGTGCCAAGTCCCCCTGTGTTCCCCCGACCTCAGCAGGCAGTTCCGGAAGTCAGAATCTGATGTGATTTTAAGATTAAAATAGGAGAACAGGGACAGAAAGATAAGCTGTCATACAACAACTTGATGCACCAGATTGATGCTGGAATAAATAAAGGATACAAAGAGTCTGAAATCATTGAGGCTGTGATCAGAGCAATCACTCCAGGTATACGCCTGCGTGACATGCTGGAGATTAAGACAGATTATCAGAAGATCAGAAGGCCATTATAAGGAAGAAAGCTCAACCGACCTATACCATAGACTGATAAACATAACTCAGGAGAGCCGTGATTCACCACACAACTTCCTCATCTGGGCTACTGAATTTAAAGAAAGACTGTTAGCTACTGCTCAAGAACCTGATGGGGAAGAATCATTCAGTCCAGATCTCATACAGAGTAGATTCCCACGTGCGCTGGGGACAGGCCTATCAAATGACCACATTAAATACTAACTCAAAGCCTGCCTTGATGACCCTAAAGTCACAGATGAGGTTCTCATCACAAAGATGAACAAAGCTGCAAGCCTTGAGTGGGAACGACAACAAAGGTTCAAGAAAAATGCCCAAATCAAAAAGACTAAAGTCACTGAGATCTAAGCAGAATTACATCAAAGCCAAGACAGGATGAGTCATTCTGCCGCAGGTAAAGAACAGTCCATGCACACACAAGTAAAAGCTTTGAAAACGCTGCAGGTCATGGACAAGAAAGACTCTAAGCTCTATGAGGCTGTCAAGCAGCTGAAGGAGGAAATTGGAGAAATGAGGAAAGTGATGACTGCTTAGTGTTCCACACAGCACCAAGAAAGGAAGCGGGGATGGTGTGGGTGTCAGGAGCATGGTAGAGGTGATCAGTGTGACCATTGTTTTAAATGTGGGCAAAGTGGGCATCTTTCCAGAGGGTGCAGGGGACCACCTGTAGGAAGAACAGAAACAGGGACTCAGCTAGTAGTATGATGATATGCTTACATGACACTATCCCAGTGGTTGGAACAACAAAATGTACTCCTATGTGACAGCATCAAGCAGTTGGAAGCCCAGGAAACAGTGAAGCAGAAGGAGACCTACCTACAGCTCATCAGATCAGTAAGTGCTAATCAGCTATCCACCAAACACAATGCACAGTTGCTTAATTTGATTGGAGAAAAATGCCTAGTGAACTGTTTCTTCGATGGTGTGGCAACGCAAGCATTATGGGATACTGGCTCACAAGTTTGTCTCATGAATGAAAAATGGAGAAAAGAACATCTCCCACACACCACGCTACGCAGCCTAGCAGAGATACTCGGTTCTGGGCATCTCACCAGTCGAGCAGTAAACCAAACAGTCATCCCGTTTGAAAGCTAGGTCGAAGTGACATTCAAGCTGGGAAAAGCCACACCGCTGGAGTTGGAAGTACCTGTATTAGTATCTGGTGATGATGGGGTGGCAGAGGAGCCCATTCTTAGGTACAATGTCATCGAGTATCTTCTGAACAATGGCATCAAGCAACCTACCAGTGTAACAACCAAAGTCATGAGTACTGCCCTGTCCTGCGACTGTAAGAAACAGGCTACAGCTGTTAAATGTTACATCATAACAGGTCCTTTATTATCTGACCAAGATGCCGTGTTTGTGCCAGATGAGTGTGCATGGTGGCGGATTGAGGGTGGAGGAAAACATTGTCCGCCTCCAGAGAGGGACTTGTTCATGCGTCTGCATTCCTGTAATTAACGATACTGTCCATGACATTGACCTGCCTCCACGTGCAGTTCTGGGCCATATACAGCCAGTAAAGGCATTCTACCCAGCTGAGGTGATACCAGTAACCATCCAGCAAGAGTGCATGCGAGACTACCACACACACCACTCAAAGCCCGTAAAGCCAGTAAAGTTGCTCAGTCTACAGAAAATCCTGACGGAATGCTTATGGGACTCTCCTGTTTGCATCGACCACCTAACACCCAAACAGCAACAGAAAGTAAAACAGTTCTTAAGGGAGGAAAGTGGTGCCTTTGCCAGCAATGACAGTGATGCGGGATGTATCCCATCTCTCTAGCTCAAAATCCACCTCCATAATACCACACCTGTGAAGCACACATACATGTATGTCCCAAAGCCACTGCACAAAGAGGTTAAAGAATACTGGACGATCTGTTGAATAGGGGATGGATTACTAGATCAAAGTCACCCTACTCTTCGCCAGTAATCTGCGTGTGTAAGTGTTACAACTTAACAACCCAGGGAGAAAGCAAGAACAGCTGAGATGTTGATTAAAAACAAAATGGGATTATTCTGACTTAGCCACAAAACGAGAAACAACAGTGAGTGAAGTAGGAGACCATGGGGGTGGTGGAGTGATGGGATACATCTCTCTCTAAATGAAAGTAACAAAACAAAACACAGGTCTACCTGACACTTGGCTAAACCACTAATAAACAAAAGAGATCCTAAAATAAAAAACTGACTACCTTGTCTACCAAAATGGCAGTGCATACAAAACATAGAGAAGGCACTCACCCTCTACCCTAAAGTGTCTAACAAACAACTTCCTACTTGTATGCAAAGTGTAAAGGGTACCCTGTCTTACCTTGGTCTCCACTTCACAACACCGTGACAGCAGGACTGTATCAATTACAGACAAGGAAAAAGGAAAGAAAGAGATAACGGGGCCCAAACAAATTTGCAGCATGAAGCACTCATGCCCATGCCCATGGCACGCCTCCATCCGCACATCCACTCCTGCCTGTCTTATAGGGGAGTGTTTTCCTATGATTGTCTTAACCAGGTCACGATCACTAATCACCAGCATCCACCTGGATCCTCTTCAGTCAACCCATGGCCACCAGCCACGCTCCTAGTGGCAGAACAAAAAAGGACACAAACCACAAAATCAACCTATGACATGTAACAGTAAGACAGATGGAACGCTCTGCCTCTGTTGTGACTATCGGGAGTTAAATAAGAAATCCACTCCAGATAGACACCCCATCTCCCGTATACAGGACATGCTTGACAGCTTGGTGGGCAGTGCCTGGTTTTCAGTCCTTGATCAAGGCAAAGCCTATCACCAGGGTTTTGTAGAGGAATCCAGCCAACCTCTCACTGTGTTCTAATGTGTCTGATGTGTCTAAAATCAAAATCACAGCCCTCAAACAAGAGCTAGGGCAAAGAGGCTTGACAACTGATGAGGGAAAAAAGCCAGACTATACTCAGATGAGCATGGTCTCTTGTTGTGTAAAACAGCAACCAATCAGCTGGTCCTGCCAAAAAAATATCACCAGCTTGTTTATAAGGAGTTACATCAGGACATGGGCCACCTAGGGGCAGAACGAGTGCTGAACCTGATCAGTGAACGATTTTATTGGCCCTACATGCAAAGGGAAGTGGAACACTATGTCACGCGTGTTTGCAGTTGTCTGAGAAGCAAGTGTCCAAATAGAGTGACTTGAGCTCCTCTGACTAATACAACCACCACTTATCCATTTGAGTTGGTCTCCATTGATTTTTGACATCTGGAGACGTGTAGGTTATGAATACATTTTAGTTGTGATGGACCACATTACACAGTTCACTCAAGCGTATGCGTGTAGAAACAAGAGCGCCAAGACAGCTGCAGAGAAGGAAACTGGCAAGTCTCCCATACAACACTGTATCACCCGCAGGGAAATGAGCAAGTTGAATGGTTTAACCGAACGTTTCTCTCAATGCTGAGAACCTTGCTCGACACCACCAAAGCTGACTGGAAGACATCACTCGCAAAGGTTGTGAATGCGTACAACTGTACAAGAAATGAGGTGACAGGGTTTGCAGCCTATTATCTCCTGTTCGGCCGTACACCCAGGTTGCCCATTGATATCATGGTTGGTGTTCCAGCGAAGGACCAAAGCTCCTCTTACCATGACTATGCTGAGGGGTGGAGGAAGAGAATGATGGAACCTTACAAGTTGGCTTCAAGCGTGTCAAACAAAGAGAAGGAAAGAGGAAGAGTTCTGTATGACAAGAAAGCGCATGGAGCTGAATTATTCCCTGGTAATAGAGTACTGGTCTGTAACTTTAAGGGGAAAGGCCCGGGAAGCTCAGACCATTCTGGGAAGAGCAAGTTTACGTCATCAGTCAGGAGAAGTACCAGGATTGTGCCGTATGGGAAAAGAAAACCAAAAAATACTGCACAGAAACCTATTACTTACCTGTAGAAAACAAACACCTACCTGGAAGACCTGTAAAAGAAAAAAAGGTTAGAAAAACATTGACACAGGAAAATCAAATGCACTGTGACAGTTCAGATGGTGAAGATTGGAGAACCCTAGTCAGAGTGTCAATCAACAGAGAGTCGAAACGATAGTAGGCATCTACAGTCAGAACCTCCAGAACCTCATTGTGAGAATACAGTGATGCTGAACGATGCAGATCCAGAGGAGGAAGATGAGCAAGGAACAGGACAGGGAGAAGATGATGTGTCATGCTCGAGAGGAGAGATCGGAGAAATAGATGATGCTAAAGAGAGTGACAGAAACTCCTTCACAGCCAACCTGCAAAAGAACATACAGTGGGTACGGAAAGTATTTTCAGACCCCTTTAAATTTTTCACTCTTTGTGTCATTGCAGCCATTTGCCAAAATCAAAAAAGTTCATTTTATTTCTCATTAATGTACACTCAGCACCCCATCTTGACAGAAAAAAACAGAAATGTAGAAATTTTTGCAAATTTATATAAAAAGAAAAACTGAAATATCACATGGTCATAAGTATTCAGACCCTTTGCAGTGACACTCATATTTAACTCACATGCTGTCCATTTCTTCTGATCCTCCTTGAGATGGTTCTGCTCCTTCATTGGAGTCCAGCTGTGTTTAATTAAACTGATTGGACTTGATTAGGAAAGGCACACACCTGTCTATATAAGACCTTACAGCTCACAGTGCATGTCAGAGCAAATGAGAATCATGAGGTCGAAGGAACTGCCCAAGGAGCTCAGAGACAGAATTGTGGCAAGGCACAGATCTGGCCAAGGTTACAAAAGAATTTCTGCAGCACTCAAGGTTCCTAAAAGCACAGTGGCCTACATAATCCTCAAATGGAAAAAGTTTGGGATGACCAGAACTCTTCCTAGACCTGGCCGTCCAGCCAAACTGAGCAATCGTGGGAGAAGAGCCTTGGTGAGAGAGGTAAAGAAGAACCCAAAGATCACTGTGGCTGAGCTCCAGAGATGCATTAGCGAGACGGGAGAAAGTTCCACAAAGTTAACTATCACTGCAGCCCTCCACCAGTCGGGGCTTTATGGCAGAGGGGCCCAATGGAAGCCTCTCCTCAGTGCAAGACACATGAAAGCCGGCATAGAGTTTGTCAAAAACGACATGAAGGACTCCCAGACTATGAGAAATAAGATTCTCTGGTCTGATGAGACCAAGATTGAACTTTTTGGCGTTAATTCTAAGCGGTATGTGTGGAGAAAACCAGGCACTGCTCATCCCCTGTCCAATACAATCCCTACAGTGAAACATGGTGGTGGGAGCATCATGTTGTGGGGGTGTTTTTCAGCTGCAGGGACAGGACGACTGGTTGCAATTGAAGGAAAGATGAATGCGGCCAAGTACAGAGATATCTTGGAAGAAAACCTCTTCCAGAGTGCTCAGGACCTCAGACTGGGCCGAAGGTTCACCTTTCAACAGGACAATGACCCTAAGCACACAGCTAAAATAACAAAGGAGTGGCTTCGGAACAACTCTGTGACTGGCCCAGCCAGAGCCCTGACCTAAACCCAATTGAGCATCTCTGGCATCTCTCAACGTTCACCATCCACCCTGACAAAACTGGAGAGGATCTGCAAGGAAGAATGGCAGAGGATCCCCAAATCCAGGTGTGAAAAACTTGTTGCATCATTCCCAAGAAGACTCATGGCTGTACTAGCTCAAAAGGGTGCTTCTACTCAATACTGAGCACAGGGTCTGAATACTTATGACCAATTTCAGTTTTTCTTTTTTAATAAATTTGCAAAAATTTCTACATTTCTGTTTTTTTCTGTCAAGATGGGGTGCTGAGTGCACATTAATGAGAAATAAAATGAACTTTTTTGATTTTGGCAAATGGCTGCAATGACACAAAGAGTGAAAAATGTAAAGGGGTCTGAATACTTTCCGTACCCACTGTATCCTTTGAGAAACAGAAAAACAAAAAAATGTTTACATACATACCCTAGGTCAGCCTAGCATTGTAGATGGGTAAGCTGTTGAATTAAATGGAGAGGAAATGAGTACTAGCTAGAATGTTATTTAGATGAGAATTCCAACTAGTAGTTTAATCAATTTGATTGATAAGTTGAATTAAAACAAGAGCACAATTAATTTAATATTTTAGTGTTTCAATGGGAAGAAAAGAAGAAGAAATTCCGGAAGAAAACACTTACAAAGTAGATTTGTTTCTACGGTTCAAGGTTAGATTCCTTCAGTGAAAGTACAGATTCCTGTTGATGAACAGTGATGGTGGTAGAAGGTCAAGGTGCACAGTGATGTCTGCTGCAAACACACTGCATGGAAAAAGGAGATAAATGTGTGTGGCATGTGAATGTATGGCACGAGTACTTAACTTTTGTGTCACTGACTCAGATCTAAGAAGTAAACTCATGGGTGAATACTACATTATAATAACTACATTCTATTTTGTAGCAGAGAATGTGGAGAAATCTAGAATATGTATATTGATAGATTAATTGTTGTATAAAAAGCTAGGCCCTTCAAATATATAAATTTTTCTTTGTAATGTCTGTTCAACAGTTATTGTTTTATTTATGTTAAAATATTCAGTACATGCATACAATTTTGCATACTCACAGCTACGCAATGGGTGTCCAGTTGGTGGCAGTAGACAGATGGAAATCTTGAGAGCAGACCTGAAAGAGATAATGAGTTAGAGTTAGTAGTAGTTCACCCAATGTTGTGTTGCACAGAACTGTGGTGAGATATGTAAAACTGCTGGCTGAATAAACGAAAGAGCCTACAAATCAATCACGCTTGTTGCTTTTTCCAGTGTGTTACAGTAAATAATCCTCAAACCATCTTGTCTCTGGTAACTCCACATTCAACTCAATTTTCAGTAGCAGATTTGGCCAGTGCTTTCTTTTCTGTCCCTGTACACCGGGACAGCCAGTACTGGTTTGCCTTTTCATTTGAAGGAAAAAAATTGCCTTCTCATCTGTCTGCACAGGCTGCTGAACTAATTGCTTACCAAAGCCTGTAAAGTGGGCAATGCAATGACAAGACATGACATGACATTTAATCCGTATGAACGTAAGTAGCGGTACGTTTTCTCATGTCTCACCTCATTATAGCTAATGTGATCCTGCCTGTGCAGGAGTGCACTGTTCATATAATAATAATAATACATTTTATTTCATGGCGCCTTTCAAACACTCAAGGTCACCTTACAGAGAGAAAAAGGAAGCATACAGCATGAAATACATAGAGTGCATTAAAACAACAATAAAATCAACAATGCATTAACAGAGGGCCAGAATGTAAAGGCAAAAGTGCGGCGCATCCAGGAAGTGGGCGATGTACAGCAAGAGCAAATTGAAACACAGAAACCCAGATGACAGAACAACAAATATGAAACAATATGAGACAATATGAAATAGGCAGAGGGTGGTAGAACATCACGGGCTGCTTTGAGAAGTTAAGACAGTTAGGTGGAAAACGCTATACGGAACAGATACGTTTTGAGTGATGATTTAAAAGTTGATAAGTCCGGAGACGACCGGATGTGATGAGGGAGAATGTTCCAAAGGCGGGGCGCAGTGTGGCTGAAGGATCTAGCGCCCATGGTGGCCAGGCGCACTGTAGGGGTGCAGAGGAGAGTGGAACTGGAGGAACGAAGAGTACGAAGCGGAGAATAGATGTGAAGTAGATCAGTGATGTATGGTGGGGCAATAGAGTGGAGGGCTTTGTAGGTGAGAAGGAGGATTTTATAGTTTATACGGAAGGAAATAATCTGAGGTAAGCCAGATAATTCTGTACACGCCCCAGAGATATGGCATGAAATGTTAAACTTCATCATAGAATTTACTCACTTTTTCTGTGCGTTTGGATGATGGCACGTTACATGGGTGAAGAAGTGCTTTGTATGTTCCAGACAGCGATGAAGAGTTTACTTTGTCCTCAGAGGAAAAACGTGACTCAGATAACGAACATTTGCATCTGCATTGTATTGCAGTAATTCCCTCTCAGCCACATTCCTGATTGAAAGGCTCATTATGCAAGTCTTTGTGCGGGTCTTTGTCTTCTCAGGTAAATCACATGATTATTCATGATCAGACCCACCTTCTATCATATGTCTTTGATTGATGTGAACAAGATGACTTTCACATCATTGTGAAGCAAACACTTTACACTACAAGATGCATATCTCCAAAGTCTTGTGAACCAATGTTCTGTATGTGTTTTATGGCCTTATTTCAGTAACTTAAAAATTTTTGTTTTTCACTAACCATGCATAAAATGCTGTTTTCTCAAAAACACAAACATGTATAAACATGCTGCTCACATATTATTGTAGCCCAGTTTGTGCTGATTACAGTGTTATCAGACTTTAGCCATTAATATGTTTAAAAAAACTGAAAAAAGCACAAATGTCAGGGCATGTTAAAGGTTCTGTCACGCCCGGCTACATTAAGTTCCGGTTTTCGACTTTTGTTTTGAAGCATCCACGTGCGGCCGATCATCTCCCATTTTCCGGTGCTAATCAAGTAACAACATTGTTCACCTGTTTGTCTCTTATGATTCACAGTTCTTATACTCACCTCCAGCCACAGACGGGTCGCCGGATCGTCTGCTTCGCCGCCGATAACAGGAACACCGCATTTCCCCGATCAGATGAGAAGCATCGAGTCAAGTAAGCTACTACCTAGTGATGGGCAAATGATACCGAGGCTTCGGAGCTTGTGTCACTCTTCCTGAAGCGGAGTGATTTGCTGTGTCGAGGCTTGTATCAAAACACCAGTGTCACGTGACTGATGACGTTGGAAGCTTCGAACGTCATTACTGTTTCGCTTCACGCTTCATTGCTTCAAAATGTTTCAAAGCTTTTCATTGGCTCATAGTCTTTCAGTGTGTATCATTGGCTCATGGCGTTTCAATGCATTCTGAGGCAATGACAGCTTGACAGGTTTGACAGATTTGAGTGGTTTGGTGCCATACCAGATATATAACATGCATCATTCTGCTTCAGGATTTGAAGAGTGAGAGAGAGTATTTTGGCAAGTTTCACGGAGAGTCCCACCAATAAGCGACGTTCTAAAGTTTGGGATCATTTTGATTTCAAGAGGTCTGAACTTTTATTGCTGTCATGGATTGAAACAGTGCCAGTGCTTCATTCGTGCTTTTTAGAGGTTGCTATTGCTTCAGTTGTCCACCAGATGTCACCGTCACTGAAGTCTCGAAGCTTTGAATCTTTTTCGGCACAATTGTCAGGAAAGCCTCAGTGCTTCATGAGGCTTCACTTGCCCATCACTACTACTACCTTTCCCGATCTCACTAAGTTTGGATTCTGTGAAGTAGCTATCCTGCATGAAGCTTTGGGTCACCAGCTAAATTAGGCTATGGACGTTATCAAGATCCTCTGAGTTAATTTGCCTTGGTCAGTGTGTGAGCCAAGTGACTGTTTCCTTTTCTCCCTCCTGCCTCGTTTAAGTTTAGTTTGGAGGTGAATTTTTGTTACTTGAAGTAAGGATTGTTTTTGAGTTCTCCTGTCAGATCATTGGGATTCCTGACCAGAATCATCCGAACCGTGAGATGTTGCTCTGCGGGCCATGTTCCGGTTTCTGATCATCATCTAACTAGACTCCCTTGAAGTTACCTGGTGCGGGCCTAGGTAGTAACCACCATCCACCATAATCCTTTTGGAAATCCTCTACATCCTCCTGGTCCCTCATCACCTCTCATCTTTTGGTTCTGACAGTTATAAATAAAGAGACTGTTGAATGCTTGAACTCTTGGTGTTGGCTTCATTTGGTCCTCAAGTCTCCTCAGATCCTGACTGGTTCAGGCACAAATGAGAACACTCTCTTAATACAAACAAAGCCATCAAGGCGACCCGCCACTAGGCATACAAAATAAACCTCCATCCCTCACTAATTCGAATGGACACTACTAAACATGAATCCTCCAATGGTGAACAAAAGAGGAGAGGAGGAAATTATACCTCATGGCACAACATTTATGGAAAACAGGTGAACCTAATTCTGCTAACATAACCTGCCTGGATCTACACAAGTGACACAGGAAACTCGAAGGCCAAATTAAAAGTCCAAACCAGAAACCCAAAGACATAAGAGCATGACAATTTCTACAGGAAATTCTGCAGCAGACACCACTGCAAAAACTGAAGCCATGACTGGTCAAATGTTTCACCTCACTCAACTTTCTCTTTCACAGGAACTCAACCTACAGGCTGACTTATCAACCATGCAGTCACTAGCAAGCATATCTGAAAAACATTTGTGGAGAGAATCTGAAATATAACGTAAAAATAAATGTCATAACTTTCTGTCTCTATTGGCAATAGTCATCACCACAACATCACTTTCTGTAAGAATTTTCAGGGTTAAACCAGACAGTGATGGAGGAGCACAGGACAGAATCGATGACCGCTGAGTAGAACTGGGTCAGCAGCGTCTGTGGAAGGTTGAACTTCAGCTGACGCAGGATGTACAACCTCTGCTGGGCCTTTTTCACGTTGGAGTCGATGCGCAAGCTCCACTTCAGGTCCTGAGAGATGGTGGTGCCCAGTGTTACGCCCCAGCCTAGGGGTTGCCGGAGCGTAACACGATTGTTGAGTTTTCCTCCAAACCTCTTCCACTCTCAACAGACACGAACTAGACGAACTACAATTAACAAGAATATTTATTCTGTCAAAATACAGAATACAATACAGAATGTACAAAACAAACAAAACGCTAATTTAGCCCTACTCAAACAAAAACGCTCCATGGGCCCTACGATATCAAACAAACGAAAATCAATAACAGAAACGCTACAATAGCCCTACGATCTCAAACAAAAGAAACAACACAAAATCACAGGTCGCTAGCCTGGAAACTCCTAAAACAAACAGGAGAAAACAAAACACAAACGTGGCCTAAATATCTAAGTATCTCTAATCGAAAACAAAGAAAACTACTATGAACACTAAACCTACAAAACGAAACAAAACCTAATCTCTAACTAACTCGGGAAGTGTTGGACCAATCCCGGAAGTCCAATCCCCGGGCTTCCTACGTCCACGCCCACTCCATCCTCCGTCACACCCACACACATACACACTCACGTAAAGGGGGAGGGCCAATAACACACAACCACCCACACATAATGACCCCTAGGGTCATAACACCTCCCCCCCTAAAGTCAAACATTTTCTCTTAAGAAAAGTGGCTGGTGCATTTCTTAATCCAAACGGCATGACTGTGTATTGCAGAAAGTGGTCCGGAGTCACAAACGCAGAAACTTCTGAAGCACGAGTTGTCAAAGGAACTTGCCAGTAACCTTTTAGCAGGTCCAATTTTGTGACAAATTTCGCGGAACCCACACGGTCGATACAGTCATCCATACGTGGTAACGGGAACGAGTCTGGTTTTGTAACGGCGTTTACCTTTCGGTAGTCGTTACAAAACCAAAACGTCTGATCAGGTTTGGGAACTAACAGAGATGGCGAACTCCAAGGGCTAATGCTTGGAATAGCGAAACCATGGTCTAGAAGATAGTTTACCTCCTGACGCATTATTGCACGTTTCTCCGGGTGAGTACGGTAAGCATGTTGCTTAATGGGCTTATGAGTTTCCACATCAATGTCATGACTTAATACGTTAGATTGGGTGGGAACATCGTTGAAAAGTGCTAGGTTATTGTTAATGAGCTTATGAATGTCAGCTCGGGCGGGTTCTGGCAAATACGCTAAGTGAGTGTCTAACTGGTTCAAAATTTCCGAGTTCTGAAAATGTACACAGGGGACAGAATCATGTCTGTCGCTTAACCCGTCATCACTGGGTTTGTATGATGGGCGGGTGACAGACACGGGGGTAACAGGAACTAGTTTAGGAGACGAAAGTTTTTCCTTTCGACCAACATACTGCTTCAGCATGTTAATGTGACAGACACGAGAGGTTTTCTTTCAGTCTGGAGTCTGAATTACGTAGTCAGTCTCGCTAAGCTTTCGGTCAATTAGGTAAGGGCCAAAGAAAATCTTTGTAAGCCGGAACCAACAACGGGCAACAGAACCAACGCGGTCACCTGGCTGAAAAGTCCGTGTAACCGACCTTTTGTCATAATGGTCCTTCATTTTGGACTGTGACTTTGACAATGACTCGCGCGCTACATCACATGCGTGATGTAGTCTTTCTCTGAAAGAACTAACATAGTCCAAAATATTCTTTTCAGGGGTTGGCTTCTCTGAAAGCCATGTTTCACGGAGCAAACGTAACGGTCCACGCGCAGTGTGGCCAAAAACGAGGTCAGCTGGGCTAAATCCTAATGACTCTTGGCAAGTTTCTCTCACGGCGAACAACAACAATGGTAAGCCTTCGTCCCAATCTCGACTTGACTCGGAGCAAAACTTTCGTAACATACTTTTCAATGTTTGATGAAACCTTTCCAGTGCACCCTGACTCTCGGGGTGATATACACTAGACGTGCGGTGTGTGACTTTGAGCTCTGCCATGACCTGAGCGAAAACCTTCGACATGAAGTTAGAACCTTGATCACTCTGAATATACTTGGGCAAACCAAATGTGGAAAAAAATTTCACAAGTGCCTTGACTATGGCACGAGCTTTTAATGTTCGGAGTGGTACTGCCTCGGGGTAACGAGTGGCAGCGCACATTATCGTGAGGATGTATTGATTTCCGGATTTGGTTTTTGGCAACGGACCAACACAGTCAATAATGACGTGCTCAAATGGTTCCCCAATTACAGGAATTGGTTTTAATGGGGCAACAGAAATTAACTGATTGGGCTTACCGGAGACTTGACACGTATGACAGGAACGACAGAATTTTACCACATCGGACTTGAGTCCGGGCCAGAAGAAGTAACGAAGAATACGATTATATGTCTTTCGTATTCCCAAATGTCCTGCCATACTGTGATCATGGGCTAATGTCAAAATTTGGAAACGAAAGGGTTGGGGTATTACTACCTGACAAACAGAATCATGTACATTACCAGAGCTCGGAGTCCAACGTCGCATCAACACACCATCATTCATAAAGTACGACACACCTCGATTACATTGTTGACTTTGTAACAATGACATACAGGAAGACAACGTAACATCAGCTTGTTGTACCTTAATTAACTGTTCTCTGTCCACCGACAGAGACAATGTTTTGTCATCAGGTCTTAATTCCATACACACAGATGCTTCTTTTTCACATTTAGGTACAACACTTGGCGGATCAGAAGTGCTCACGAAAGTATCACTGAGATCCACCAAGTTTCCAAACTTTCGTGCTTGAGCACGGGTTACAGCACACATGGGAAATACTACAGGTGAGTTTAACACAGAGTCATCTGAAACAGCGGTCGGAAATTCGATCACTTCTGGTGACGGGAACACTTGTCCGCCGGCTAAATCATTCCCAAGGATAAGATCTATCCCTTCTATTGGCAATTTTTCCCTAATGGCAACTTTACACTTGCCGGACAGAAATTGGGATGACAGTTGAACAAAGTGTAATGGGGCACGTACAACATTCATTTCCACTCCCCACATCAAAATGTCGGACCCGCAGTAAGACTGGGCCGAGAAATGTAGTACGTCTTTACGTAACACAGACTGGTTTGCACCAGTATCTCTCAGGATCGTAATTGGAATTTGGGTGGACTCATTTTCCAAAGAAACAAACCCTTGTGTAACAAACGGCTTAAATGCATTATCCACTTTGTTATTTCCAACCATGCCCACAGGTGGCAGGGTAGGTGGCGGGGTTTGTATAAGAGCCACTGGAGATGATGACTTAGCAGATTTAAGATTTTTATTCTGCTCTTTTTTTTTTTAGAATGGGACACACAGCAATGAGGTGACCCTGCTCATGGCAGTAGAAACACTCGCGTTTTTCAGCGGTGACTGGGAGTGTACGACGGAAACTTTTTGGAGAGGGATTTTTCCTCTCAACGAAACTCAAGTCATAGTTAGGGCTGGCTTCAGGCAACCCTGAACCATCCCTTAGTTATGCTGCTATAGGCCTAGACTGCCCGAGGACCATCGGTGCACTGAGCTCCCCTACCCTAACCCCCCCCTTTCCCTTCCCCTCCCCTCTCTTCTCTCCTCCCACCTCATGTATATTCCACCATTGAATCTTACTAACCTTGTGTTCTCTCTCTCCCCTAGTTTGTGCTCTCTCCCTTTCTCTCTATTCTCTCTGTACCTTCTGCAGGTGTCCCTGGTCCTGGAGCTGTATATCGCTGATGTGCAGTTACTGGTCCCACCAACCTGCAGTGTCTATTTGTTGTTTATTGTTGCTGTTCTTTTCTCTCTGCTCTATCCACTCACCCCAACCGGTCGAGGCAGATGGCCGCCCAAACTGAGCCCGGTTCTGCTGGAGGTTTTTTCTTCCGTTAAAGGGAGTTTTTTCCTCTCCACTGTCGCCAAGTGCTTGCTCATAAGGGAATTGTTGGGTTTTTAGTTTTAGTTTTTGTAAAGTGCCTTGAGATGATTTGTATTGTGATTTGGCGCTATACAAATAAAATTGAATTGAATTGAATTAAATAAAGTACTATTTTCTCTGGCAACCGATTTTTGAATTCTTCCAATAGAATTAACTCACGCAAATTGTCTAATGTTTTAACTTTACTAGCCTGACACCACTTATCAAAGAGAACGCCCTTCTCTCGTGCAAACTCTACATATGTCTGTGTAGCAGTTTTTTCACAATTTCAAAATTTTTGTCTATAAGCCTCTGGCACTAGTTCATAAGCACGGAGGACTGTGGTTTTAACTTTGTCATAGTCTAAACTATCGTCTATAGATAGCGATGCACATACCTCTTGGGCTTTCTCAACAAATTTGCACTGAAGCAATAGAGACCATACATTCCGTGGCCAATTTAAGGTGGCAGCTATACGTTCGAATGCACTGAAATACGAGTCTACTTCAGACTCTCTAAATGGTGGTACCAATGCAATGTGCCTACTAACATCAAAGCCTTCGTGGGGTCGTGAAACAGGTGACTGAAAGGAGGGACTGGCAGCGATAGCAGCTCCCTGCTCCAACTCCAGAACCCTTACCTTAAGGTGCATGGCTTCCACCTCCAACCTTTTGTTCTGCAGTTCCACCTCCCGAATCCGTAGAGTGAGTTCTAGCTCCTCTGTTGTTCGTCCAGCTTGGACTGGGAGGTCTTTAGGTGGGGTAGGAATACCAGCCAGATCACCCGGCCCGACTCCATTTGTAGGAGTTGGCCCACCAACTGACCCTCTTTCAGCTAGCTTTGATATGAGGAGTTGCTTATTAATCTCCTCTTTTTTTGCATTGATCGGCACATGTATGTCAAAAAAATTGGCATTATTAAATTAACACCAAATCAGCCTTGCGGCACCTATCCAACTTATCTACAGTTGGATTCAAAGTAAAGTCCTCCAATTTAAACTCCATGCTGCCACCAAAAGAAAACTGTCAAACAGACAACTAACGAATACGGACTTACCGAACATACGTTTAACGGATGACGAATGATCCCGAACGAGTTAGCAAATCCCGGACGAGCCCCCAAATCTACGTTACGCCCCAGCCTAGGGGTTGCCGGAGCGTAACACGATTGTTGAGTTTTCCTCCAAACCTCTTCCACTCTGAACAAACACGAACTAGACGAACTACAATTAACAAGAATATTTATTCTGTCAAAATACAGAATACAATACAGAATGTACAAAACAAACAAAACGCTAATTTAGCCCTACTCAAACAAAAACGCTCCGTGAGCCCTACGATATCAAACAAACGAAAATCAATAACAGAAACGCTACAATAGCCCTACGATCTCAAACAAAACAAACAACACAAAATCACAGGTCGCTAGCCTGGAAACTCCTAAAACAAACAGGAGAAAACAAAACACAAACGTGGCCTAAATATCTAAGTATCTCTAATCGAAAACAAAGAAAACTACTATGAACACTAAACCTACAAAATGAAACAAAACCTAATTTCTAACTAACTCACTCGAAATCGAAATCTTTAACAAATAGCTGGGAATGGCAAAGGTGGGAGAATAGCTCTCCTGAGCAGCAGTTCGTGGGCTTCTTATCGTTCTTCCGGGAAGTGTTGGACCAATCCCGGAAGTCCAATCCCCGGGCTTCCTACGTCCACGCCCACTCCATCCTCCATCACACCCAGACACATACACACACACGTAAAGGGGGAGGGCCAATAACACACAACCACCCACACATAATGACCCCTAGGGTCATAACACCAGGAACCTGAATGACTGCACTGATGCTACAGTGCTGTTCATGATGGTGAGAGGAGGGTGGGTGGGGGCATTTCTCCTGAAGTCCACAACCATCTCCACTGTTTTGAGCGTGGTTAGCTCCAGGTTGTTATGACTGCACCAGCAAGCCAGCTGCTCCACCTCCTGTCTGTATGCAGACTCTTCACCGTCCTGGAGACAGTGACAGTGACAGTGGTGTCATCTGCAAACTTTAGGAGTTTCACAGAGGAGTCACGGGAGGTGCAGTCGTTTCGGTCCGTTAGACAGACGTTGACCGGAAAAAATCCCCCGCCTCAGGTTTCCGGCTTTGAGTCCCGCTCTCGTCCGAAGGGCTCCCGGTGAGCCGCTTCGCCCGGGAGGAGCGGTTCGACCTCTCGCCAGCCGGGGGTTGCTCGCGCCGGTGGTTCGCTGAGGGCGGCGGTCTGCTCGAGGCGAGGGCCACTCATCACCGCTTCCGGCTACATTTTTTCAACATTATTACATAGTATTTTAGATGGATTATTGCCACTAATCAGCAATAATATAGTATATTTTTATACATGGTTCCTTGTAAACATGTGAACATTTTGAAACTTACTAGTTACATGAAAATGTCTGTCACTAGTACAGCTATTGTGGTTTTAACCTCACTAGTTAACTAGTATGCATTATTTAGCCTACCTAGTTAACTAGTAAGGCCTAGAGGTCTTAACTAGTTAACTAGTGTGCATGTTGGCCCTCACTAGTGAGGATTTAGGCTCTCACTAGTGAACTAGTGCAAACAAATTCTGGTCACTAGTTCACTAGTGAGCCAAACTCATGCTTGACTAGTAAACTTGTCACATCTCTTTCAGCACACTAGTTAACTAGTAGGACTTTTACCCTTACTAGTGTCGTCCAGAGGGCCACTAGTACATCAAAAAGCTGACTAGTTGGGACTTTGGTCCTACTAGTGCAGTGCCTGGCATTGATAGTAGGGCTTTTCTTGGAACTAGCTGGACAGAAATGCCACTAGTTGCTGAGAAAGCGTGACTAGTAAGGGTTCTTGTTCAACTAGTGCAATCACGTCCAACTAGTGCAATCAAATGTTAAACTAGTTCTGACAAAGACTGAACTAGTATGTGAAATGAACATCTGATATCAAGGATATCTAATTTATGCTCAAACGACTTGCTATAATATGGCATAAGCACATGCAGTAACATAGCTGGTGAACCAGGAAGGATCATAGCCCTCCTCTGGAGTGATTACATTGGTAGTAGAGTTGCACCAGTGGAGATCACTCACTTTTCTTCCTAATATTCGCTGAGATTCAGGTTGTTTTATTTAAGTGTCTGTGAAGAGAGATGACAGAGAAGACAGAGCGCACCCTGTCTGCTTTCTTTATTTTACAAAAGCACAGCGTTTTGTTATTATGAGTGTATACAAATAATAATAATGGCATAAATAATAATACAAAATAGGGCTGGCTTCAGGCAACCCTGAACCATCCCTTAGTTATGCTGCTATAGGCCTATAGGCCTATACCTATTGGTGATGGCAGCGTTCGCGCTCCCCGCTCTGACTAGTTGGGACTTTGGTCCTACTAGTGCAGTGCCTGGCATTGATAGTAGGGCTTTTCTTGGAACTAGCTGGACAGAAATGCCACTAGTTGCTGAGAAAGCGTGACTAGTAAGGGTTCTTGTTCAACTAGTGCAATCACGTCCAACTAGTGCAATCAAATGTTAAACTAGTTCTGACAAAGACTGAACTAGTATGTGAAATGAACATCTGATATCAAGGATATCTAATTTATGCTCAAACGACTTGCTATAATATGGCATAAGCACATGCAGTAACATAGCTGGTGAACCAGGAAGGATCATAGCCCTCCTCTGGAGTGATTACATTGGTAGTAGAGTTGCACCAGTGGAGATCACTCACTTTTCTTCCTAATATTCGCTGAGATTCAGGTTGTTTTATTTAAGTGTCTGTGAAGAGAGATGACAGAGAAGACAGAGCGCACCCTGTCTGCTTTCTTTATTTTACAAAAGCACAGCGTTTTGTTATTATGAGTGTATACAAATAATAATAATGGCATAAATAATAATACAAAATAGGGCTGGCTTCAGGCAACCCTGAACCATCCCTTAGTTATGCTGCTATAGGCCTATAGGCCTATACCTATTGGTGATGGCAGCGTTCGCGCTCCCCGCTCCCACATCGGCTTTTGCTGCATCATTTCTCCCCTGCGGGTGAGTTGTTGTACCTGCCTTCTCTGTGAAAACAACAAGAAAAGGAGGGCAGTGCACTCACCTCAGCCGCCATTTGATGACGGCAGCGTTCGCGCTCCCCACTCCCAATTGGGTTGCTGCATCGTCTCTACCTTGCGGGTGGGACGCTGTGTCAGGTTTTTCTTTGAAATAATAAAAAAAAATAATAAAATAGGGGAGACATACAGTCAGCACTCTCAGCTGCTACTGGTGACGGCAGCGTTCGCGCTCCCCGCTCCCAGTTTCTGGCACTTGGATTACTCCCCTGGGCGGCGGTTGCAGCGTCAGGGGCGTATCAGCCATTTGGTACTGGGGCAGACAGCAAAGCCTCTCAGCCTGGAGGGGGCTCACTGCTGTGTGAACTGTGGTGACAGGCTTCAACCGGACGATGGGCACGACCTCTGCCCGGCGTGCCTCGGCCCGGATCACCTGAGGGAAGGGTTGTCTGACAACCCGTGCATGAACTGCAGCTACTTGCCTCGGGCACAGAGGGTAGCCAGGTTGGCACTGCTGACACCGGGGGATGAGGGTGACCTCCCCCCCTCAGGACGAGTGGCCCCCTCGGCGGTCAAGGCGCCTGGCTGAGCCCGCGGTGACAACGGCCCCCCCTAGGAAGCGGACAAGGGTCGGATGTGGGCTTTCCTCGAGAGTTGACAGGCTGTCAGCAGAATTAGCGGAGATGAGATCTGCGTTCTTGACTCAACACGCAGACCCTCCAGCAGCGGCGGCAGTGCCACCCTCTCCGCCTGGGCCCAGTTGGGCCCCGGAGGAAGATGTCCTCTCATTGGCTGCCTCAGCTTCCCAGTTTACGGATGATGCTGAGGAAGGGCCCTCTCAGGCTTCAGACCCGAGTTCGGTATCCTCTGGTCACAGCTTGGCGAGTACCACAGGGGACACTTCAATGCAAGACCTCATGCGCATGGCGCTGGGGTGCTTGAATATAGAGATCCCACAGCAGGTGGACCCGAACCCCCAGAGTGCCTTCTTCAGGCGTGGGTGGCCTCCTACGGCCTTTGTCGTTCCCCCTTCCAGAGAATATCTGGAGGAGCTACATACCTGCTGGCGGGACCCAAGAGCCAGGTCTCGGCTTTCAGCAGATGGTCGAGTCCTAGCATCCATGCACAATGCAGCGGAGGCTGGCTTGGCACACATGCCAGCGGTAGAGCCAGCGGTGGCCTCCCTCATTGTGACACCTGAGGAGGCCCTGCGCCCCACTGTCCGGTGCCCGCGGCCCCAATGCCGGGTCACGGACGACTTGGTGACAAGCGCCTATGATGCTGGTGCGCGTGCTGGCCGTCTGGGAAACTCACTAGCGCACCTGATGTTTGCCTTATCGGCCTCCTTGCCGGACACCACAGATGCGGCTTCCGCTATGGCATTCAGCGATGCGGCATTGCAGACTTTTGCCCTCTTAACCCGTGAGCTGGGTAGGATGATGTCGTTTCTTGTCCAGACTCGGCGTCAGATATGGCTGGCACAGTCAGCTCTGACTGAGCAGTGTCGCAATGTCCTCCATAGTGTCCCTGTGGAACCGGGACACTTGTTTGGATCAGCTGCATCGGCAGCGCTGGAGAGCACCATTCAGGCTCGGGAGACCAGACAGCAGTTGTCAAGCCTCAGTAGACCCATGGCGCCCCCATCCACATTCAGAATTCGGACAGCAGCTCCGAGGACCCGGCTGCCGCGTAGGACCCACCATGCTACTGATCCTTACCAGCATCAGCGGGCGCTGAGGGTGGGCAGGGCTTTCGGGAGCAAGCCCGTCCTGAGCCAGAACAGCCTTGGGCCCAGCGTCCTCCCCATCCCAGGGGATGAAACGTCCGGGCCGGCGGTCAGGAGCTTCACCCAACAGCACCTCAACTGTTGGGCTGCTCTCACGTCGGACCCATGGGTGGTTGCCACCTTGACTCATGGGTACAAGTTGCAGTTCCGACGCCGCCCCCCCGTTTCGAACCGGGTCAAAATGACCATCATCGGAGACCCGGCAAAAGCCCTGGCGTTGGACCAGGAGCTCTCTGCCCTCCTCGCCAAAGGGGCGATCGAGGCAGTAGACCCTCTGTCACAGCCCAGAGGGTTCTATTCCCCATATTTTCTCATTCCGAAAAGGACAGGCGGGTTCCGCCCGATTCTAGACTTAAGACGGCTCAACAGGTATCTGAAAGTTTTGCCGTTTCATATGCTGACGGTGACAGAGGTATTGCAGACCGTCGCCAGCGGGGACTGGTTCACCTCTATAGACCTCAGGGACGCATACTACCAGGTCCCCATCTCACCACTGCACAGGAGGTTTCTCCGCTTCGCATTCCGGTGACTCCACTGGCAATTCTGAGTGCTCCCATTCGGGCTGTCGCTTTCACCGAGGGTGTTCACTCGGTGTGTGAAAGCGGCTCTTGCTCCCTTGCAAGCCCGGGGGATCAGGCTGTTACCATACCTGGACGATTGGCTGGTCTGCGCCAAATTCCAGGTTCAGGCCACTCGGGACACGGCTCGTCTGTTGTCCCACGTGGCCAGGTTAGGCTTCCGGGTCAATCCGGACAAGGGCTGTCTGATCCCCTCTCAGTCGGTGACCTTCATCGGGATGTCCTTGGACACAGTCTCCATGATGGCTCTGACATTCTTCGCCTGCTCCGCCACTTCAGGCGGGGCAGGTCGCTGCCCTACATCGTGTTTCTCCGTCTTCTGGGCAAGCTAACCTCTGTCTCGCAGGTTGTTCCTCTGGGCCTGCTGTACATACGCCCCCTTCAGAGATGGCTGAACGGCTTCCACCTGGATGCTCTAGCCCATCCTTGGCCCCGGGGTCTTTTGTATGCCTTCCCGCCGCTATCCCTTGTGGTTCCAACACTCCACTGGGTTCTTCGGGAGGGTCACAGACGCCCCCTTCTGGCCAGCACGGCCATGGTTCCCACTGCTGTGCGAGCTCTGTCGCGGCAGGCCGTGGTGCCTTCCGCACAGGGCAGACCTTCTGTCCCAGCTGGGAGGGAGGATCTGGCACCCCAATCCTCGACGTCTCCAGCTGTGGGTTTGGCCGCTGCAGGGTCCGACCTGCAGCGGACAGTTCTCTCGGACCCTGTCTGGCAGACCATCCTGAACGCAAGGGCACTGTCCACTCGCCAGCAGTATGAGAACAGGTGGAAGCTGTTCGCACAGTGGTGTATTGAGCGTGTGGAGGATCCGGTATCTTGCCCAGTGGCCACGATCCTGGATTTCCTTCAATCCCTCCTGGAGAGGGGCCGTTCCCCCTCTACCCTGAAAGTTTATGTGGCTGCGATATCATGTCACCATGTTTGGGTGGGCACAATACGGTGGGACGTCACACACTGGTATCTCTTTTTCTGAAGGGCGCCCGGCGCTTGTGCCCTCCGACACGCCCACGTGCACCGGCATGGGACCTGCCGCTGGTACTGGAGGCCATGTGCAGGCCTCCTTTCGAGCCGTTGCTACAGGCGGAACTGAAGTGGGTATCTTGTAAAACTGCGTTTTTGCTGGCCATTACCTCTGCAAAACGCGTCAGCGAGCTGCATGCCCTGTCTGTCAGTGACACATGCCTGAGATGGAGTCCAGACGGGTCTGGCATTACGCTGTGGCCAAACACAGCCTTCCTTCCAAAGGTGCTGTCTGGTTCGCACCGCAATCAACCCATACGGCTTGGCCGATATATGTGCTGCGGCTTCATGGACATCACCCAACACATTTTCCAGGTTCTATAGGCTGAATGTTGTCACTCCTCAGCCGCTGGATGTGGTCCTCCGGACGGAGGCCTGGGGGCCCTCTCCGTGAGAGGGATGCTCAGGATTCTTCGTGACTTCGCTGGTATAAGTCATTCAGTGCTTACAGCACCGCCCTCTGGCGGTCAGAAAGGATGAAATAGAACGAAAGTTACGCATGTAACTGCGGTTCTATGAATCCTGAATGACCGCCAGAGCTCTCTTGTCCCTCAGAATCCTCGCGTTCCCGCGAGAAGAATCTGTAGGAAAAGAGCCTTGGATGACGCCGGAATATATCACCTCCGGAGGTCATCCAGGGTCACACGTGACTTTGTTGGTATAAATACTCGAACTGCGCATGCGCGAAGGGAACATTCAGTGCTTACAGCACCGCCCTCTGGCGGTCATTCAGGATTTATAGAACCGCAGTTACATGCGTAACTTTTCGTTTTTAGTTTTAGTTTTTGTAAAGTGCCTTGAGATTGTTTGTATTGTGATTTGGCGCTATACAAATAAAATTGAACTGAATTGAATTGAAATAAAACTAGACCCTTTACAGGTTCGAATGATATATTGCTTTTATCTGTATGATCAAAACTGACGAAGTAATTTAAGTTTGTTTCAGCGTTATCAGGAGAAGATGCCGCAAAATGCATCGGCGCGTTTGTCGACCCCTGAGGGTTACGTATAGCTTCCTTTCTGTGTGAGTCTAGAGCTCTCCCTTGCTGTGAGAGGTTGTAACCTAGATATTTAACTCCCTTTTTCCATAGCTGCTAGAGATTCAAACAGAGCTATGGTGTCTGTTTTACATTGTTCTTGTGTTTCACTAATAAAAATATCATCTACATACAAAAGTATTTGACTTCCTTCAGGAGGTGAAAAGAATAAGAATTGATTTACAAGGTTTTGTACCAAAAAGGAATTTTATTTTCAAGCCAACAGTCACACTTTTGGTTTTCCTTCATAAAGCATAAGTTCAGTTGCTCCTTCTAGGCTCAGAATGCTAGCTTCAGTCAGATGTGTGCCTTGTATTTCTTTCTGCTGTTCAGTGTCTGTATTTTGCATCAGACCTGTTTCATTTGTCAGTCATGCTGTTGCGCCCTCCTGTTGTTCAGAGCGTCTCTTACGCTGTGGGCACATTCACACTCAGTGGCCTGTTTTTCCACAGACATAACAGGCTGTCATGCTGGGGCTGTTGCTGTCCGCCAGGTCACTTTGCAGCATGACGTCCTCATCTGCATCCTTAAAACCCAGTCCAGGGTCCACTGCTCTGGAAATAGAACTCAGAAACAGGTTCTTCTTCATAATCGGTATAAAACACTTCACTTGTTTTTCTGCTTTTGTTTTGTAGTTTAGATCTTTTCTTTTGGAAAACAGTGTCTGCATGCACAGTATAGTTTTTAGTATCAGTTAAAGCACGTTTGCCAGCCAATTTGATGTTTTCAGATGAACTCAGAAATTTCAGGCTTAAGTCCATTCAGGAAAACATTCTTTAGCTGCTGTGCATAAGCACCATTACCATTTTGTTCTGCAATGGCAGGCAGTGGGATGCTACTGTGTGTGTTGAAAATTTCCTTAAACCTAATGAAGTAATGCAACACACCCTCTTGTTCTTCTTGTTTTTCTTGTCTTGTCTTGAAATTTTTATCCAAGCAGCCCTTTCAATAAAATAAGGTGTTACTCCAGTTGGTAAGGCAGTTAATCTATTGCGCAGTAGGTTTGCAACAAATAGAAATATCATCGGCATCCTTGTCCAAAGTACAGTACATTGATGGTGCAATGGCTTCTAATTCTCTTCTCTTCTCCTCTCTTCTCCTTACTATTTCCAACAAACACTCTTCTGCTGCAAATAATCCTTCTTTCTTCTGGTCTTGCTGGTTACCGTCTACTTACTATGTCCTTCACTAACCTTTGACAGTCCTCACAGTTTAACTTCCCTGAAAAACCTTATTTATTTATTATTATTATATTATCATACACTTATTTTAATAGGTTCCTTCTCCTTTTTTTGTAATTATTTTTTTTATATTTTTATCCTTGGTACTCTCTCTTGGCCTTATGCTCAAAAGCACTTTTGACACTGCACCTAGGTATTTTAGTTTTGGGTCCCCCACAGACCGCTTTACAGTTTCGCTGGAGTTTCTGATTCTCTGAGAGCCCTATTCGGTTTTACCTGAATATGTTTGAGTTAGTGATTCTTTGAGGCCACACAATTTTACAGTTTTGTCTGATTGCAGTAACTCAGCCAGTTTTGCATGGCCCTGATGTGAGCTAATGGTTCTCCTCCACTTAGTTTTGCAAGGCCTCAATTTCCATCTCTGGTCTCAATTGCGCCATTTCTCTCCTTTCCAGCAGATCCCAGCCTCTAAATGCTTCAAACCATTCCCTTATGGAATCGGGGCAGAGGACTTTCACCCAGGAGTCTTAGACTCCCCTGTGCATGGTTCATAGGTCTAAACCTGGAAGGAAGAGGAGATATTGCGATCTTGGAACAAGCCCCCAAGTTTGTTAGGTAAATTCTTTTAACAAACAGGAGAAACTTCGGTAAGATTATATAGAAGTTTTACTTGCCAGGAGTAACAGTCATACAGCACCTTAGTACAGCATGAGAGTCACTGGCTGTTAGCTGCCCAACGCATCATTTTAATACTATGAGGAGACACTTTCCCACAAGACTTAAAGACATCTGGGTTTTGATGCTAAGTGTCTTATCAGAGAGTGAAGGTTAGAACAGACTGACCTTAGAAAGAGAAAAGAGATAACAGGCCCTATTCAACAGTGTTATCGACTCACATTAAAGTAAGGTGGATTAGGTCACCTAAAAGTACACATTTGTCTCTAACAACACCGAACAAACCCCACCCAGACATAGCCCGACTGGATGAGGAAACGGCTGCCGTGGAAGACGATCATCAAGGCAAATTTGTCACCTGAACTGTTCAACTCGGTGAGGGGGGAGACATGCTGATTGGGCAGGGCCTGCTCTTCAAGCTCCAATAAATGTCAAGAAAGTTAAATACAGGAAGGTGACAAAGGCGACATCCTACAAATTGTCTCCACTCATCCCATCCGGTCGAGGCAGGTGGCTAAACTAAGCCTGGTTGTGTTGGAGGTTTCTTCCCTTAAAGGGAGTTTTTCCTCTCCACTGTTGCCAAGTGCTGCTCATAAGGGATTTGTTGGGTTTCTGTTTGTTTTTTAAGTGCCTGAGCATTGTCTCCAAAGTGTGACAGTGCTTCCCCTGGACCTCTTCATATCTCTGATTGAGAAGCTCTTTTTCATGAAGATGACAAACTCAGTGTCTAGCCCTGAGCATTATTTCTTGGAAGATAAGGATGAAATGTTTTGAATCTTTGTGAATTAACATTTCTGAGAAAACATCTCAGTTTTGCGCAGCCTTTAGAAATCCTGACCATTTTTGTTTCTAGCTGTAGTTAGTTGTAATAAAAGGAGGGATGTGTGAGGGAAATTTTCACCTTGACAGAAATTATGTTTACTACCTCCCTGTGTGACCTGTGTGAATTCAACAAAGACTTTTGACACTGCTGTGTATTCAGGAGGGAAATGCAGGAAGCAAAAGAAAGGACACGTAGTCACACAGACTTGCTAATTACATTACTGAACACTGTGTATTCACTTGTGTATATTGTCATGCAGGTGTGATTTACATGTGACTGACAGATGTGTAAATTGAAACTGCTGAGTAGGTATTAAAAAACTGCTGTTACCTATGGCCTGTGCCAATCAGTATTGGCCCGTTCTGCAGAACGCATGCTCTGCTTGTGACTCTGCTGCTTTGCCTATTAAACTTGCCATCCTATAACCTAAATTGTCTTTGTGTAATGTAAATTATTTCACTTTAGAGTGGTGATTTGGTATAGCATCAGGGTTAGAGTAAAGCAATAAATGTGTACAGTATCCAGAAAAAAGCAAGGTAAGTCAATGTCAAGTCACCACAATGAATCAAAACATAAAGTACATAAAGCATGCACATGTGACTATGTATGACAGACAGGAAGAGAGACAGAGAGTGTATACTCTCAGTACATGTCACACAATCCATCAGTGGTAGCTCTTGTTGCGGGTGGGTCACTGCAGGTTACAGCTGCGCTCCCTAAGCATTGTGGGAGCTTGATGTATGTGCTGTCGACTAGCAGTTAATGAAACAGCAGTTATAGCAGCCGGCCTCCCTCTGTTCCACTGCTACTCCCTCTTTCTCACTTTGTTCCCCTGCTATCTCCACTGCCATTTCCTCTGTCTCGTTTGTCTTTCTCTTTCACTTTATTTCCATAAACCCAAATTCTTCCAAATTCTGAAAGAATTAAAAATGTCTCCAGGGATTTTTGTCTTTCTGCCAGCTATCTAAAACAAGATCCTACTATAAAATAAATTATTTTGGTCGAGTAAGGAAAAAGTAGGAAAAAAGCCATTTGCACCAATCGGTACTCCCAGTGGCCTGATGACTATATTTTTTTAAATGTCTGTAAGGATGGGGAGTGCATTGTAGTGAGCAAGAATCATCTATACCCCATCTCAATAGTTGAATGCAATATGTAGTTTAAAGACTGGTTTTCCATTCAGTGGGCAGACTGGTGGGCTCTGCAGCAAATGTTTAGCGAGATTTGACAACTCTATCAAGAGAGATAAAGTCAAGTTTATTAAGAAACATTAAGAACGGTTTTGAATGATGTGGAGTTTGCTGGGGGCTTGTCTGGGTCGCCAGTCATGGTGCAGGAACAATGATTCCAAACGGTAGGTAATGATGTAGTAATGCTGACGTAATATTTGTGGGTGTTATGTAATACAGATGCAGTGTTTAACCCTCTGGGGTCTGAGGGGGTTTTTGGGGCCTGGACAAATTTTGACATGTCCTGACATTTGTGCTTTTTTCAGTGTTTTTTAAACATATTAATGTCTAAAGTCTAATAACACTGTAATCAGCACAAAATTGGCTACAATAATATGTGAGCTTCAAGTTTATACATTATTGTGTTTTTGAGAAAAAAGTGTTTATGCATGGCTAGTGAAAAACTACAATTTTTTACTCACTGAAATAAGACCATAAAACACAAACAGAACATTGGTTCACAAGACTTTGGAGACCAGCATGTTGTAGGCTAAAGTGTTTACTTCAGAGTGCTGTGAATGTCATCTTGTTCACACATTCACAGTAAACAATACACTGATTTAAATTTTCTAAGACACTTTTTGTCCAGAAAGGCCATATGCAAGAGGGTGTGTCTCAGGATGAATAGTCATGTGATTTACCTGAGAACACAAAAGACGCACTGAACGACCAGACAAGGGCGCGCATAATGAGCCTTTCAGTCAGTGTATATGGGACGGATTAGTGCAGTACAATACAACACAATGAGGAGCCAAACGATCCTCATTTGAGTTAAAATCAGTGTTTTTACTCTGAGGACAAGCTAAACTGTTTGTCTCTGTGAGGAATGTAAGGAGCGCCGCTTCACGTGCGTAACGCGCCATCATCCAAACGCGCCGGAAAAGTGAGTAAATTCTATGATGAAGTTTGATATTTTGTGTCATTTCTCGGGGGCGTGCACATATTTACCTGGTTCACCTGAGATTATTTACATGTGAACAGTGGACAGTGTACAAGGCGGGACCGCATTACCTGTAATGAGGTGAGACAGGAAAAAACGGACTTCTCCTTACGTTCATACGGATTAAATAAAAAGTAATGATTTGTTTTGGACTTGAATTGTTTCACTCAAAAGAAAACATTTCAAGCTTTCTAGCCATATAATTCTTATTTTTATGAGGCAAGTATTCGCTGAGATTCTGGTTGTTTTATTTACGCGTCTGTGAAGAGAAATGGCAGAGACAGAAAAGTCCGAGAGCGCACCCTGTCAGCTTTCTTTATTTAAAAAAAGCACAACGTTTTGTTGTTATTATGATGGTATACCACTAAAACTAGACCCTTTACAGATTTGAATGATATACTTCTTTTATCTGTACGATCAGAATTGACGGAGTAATTTAAGTTTGTTTCGGCCTTATCAGAAAAAGATGCGTCAAAACGCGCCGGCGCGTGCTTCGACCCCAGAGGGTTAATCAGGTCTTATTTCTGGTTGTTGAATTAGAGACTGATGGCCTGTGGTCTCTGGAGGAGCTGCATCCCTGTGTTTTGTCGTCAACAACATGTGCATCAGACTGTGGATACCGAAGCACTGCAGGTAGATCAGTCAGCAACGTTTGTACACACAGTGCAAATAGCAGTGGACCATCTTGTGGGCAGAGGACTGGCCCTGTGCTGGGCTGACAAAGAAGAATGGTGCTACGCCTGTTCAGATACATTTTTGTGTAAGTTCCATATCTATCTCCGATTAATAAGACTAATGATGAATGGCACAGTGGCTCCTAATAGCGGCAGTAAAAATCCACCGGATTGGTTAATGACTTTCCTTTTTCTAGAATTTGCTACTTTTCTGTCTGCAACCAATCTGATTACTGATTTCAGCTTTTTCAGCCAGTTGTACTGCTGGTCAGTCAGAGGAATGTTGCCTCTTAACACACTGAGCACAATTTCACACAGCTTTAATAAAGTTGTACCTAGCGTTACTAATGATAACATGCCTCGGTGATGATTTATACAGGAGCACCAACAATGGCAAATTTCTCTGCATACATGGTGACATCTCTACTTCTTCAGTAGAGTCAGACACGTAAATAAAACAACCTGAATCTCAGTGAAACTTGCCTCATAAAATGAGAACTGTATGGCTAGAAAGATTGAAATGTGTTCTTTTAAATGTCAAAATGTCATGAGGCGGCAGTACCGGCCCTGGTGTTGGGTCTTCCGTGGCTGCAATGCCATAACCATTAACTGGGCTACCGGCAAGATCACAGAGTGGTGTCAGCGTTGCCATGTCACCTGCCTCCAGGCAGCGTTGACCCCCACTCTTAACCAGAGTAACCCCACTGAGACAACAATGGAACTAACCGGCGTCCCAGAGTGTTATCACGACTTGGCACAGGTTTTTCGCAAAGAAAAGGCCCTATCGTTACCCCCCACACCGACCTTACAACTACCCCATCGATTTCCTCCTGGGTGCTCCGCTTCCTTCCTGCAGGCTGTACAGTCTGTCGTGCCCGGAGAGGGAAGCGATGGAGCGGTATATTGGTGAGTCCCATGCATCAGGGATTATACGGCCCTCGTCGTCCCTGGTAGGGTCCAGTTTTTTCTTTGTTGAGAAAAAGGACCGGACCTTGTGCCCCTGCATAGATTACCGCGGAATTAACGCTATCACCGTGCGAAACCGCTATCCACTTCCCCTGCTTTCATCAGCATTCGAGTTGCTGCAGGGAGCGACTATTTATACCAAACTCGACCTCCGTAATGCGTATCATTTAATTCGGATCCGGGAGGGCGACGAGTGGAAAATGGCATTCAAGACTACTCTAGGGCGTTTTGAATATTTGGTGAAGCTGTTTGACCTCACCAACGCCCCTGCTGTTTTCCAGTCAATGATCAATGACGTCCTCAGAGATTTTTTAAATAAATTTTTGTTTATCTTGATGACATCCTGATTTTCTCACGGACACTGCCTGAGCATCAGGAACATGTGAGACCGGTGCTGCAGCTGTTCGTCAGCTGTTCGTCAAAGCCGAGAAATGTGAGTTTCACCGTCCATCCGTTCCATTTCTCTGCCTTATTATTGAAAGCCGTAGAGTACTGGCGGACCCCAGCAAAGTTAGCGTGGTGGCTGAAAGGCCACAGCCCACAACTCGGCATAAGTTAGAACAGTTCCTCGGGTTTGCCAATTTTTACCGCTGCTTCATTCGTGGGTTCAGCAGCGTGGCCCAGCCCCTTACCCTGCTCACCTCCCCCAACGTGCCTTTCGTCTGGCTCCCGGAGGTGGAGGCGGCTTTTACTGAATTAAAGGCATGCTTCACCTCGGCCCCTATCCTCCTGCAACCAGACCCTCTGCGGCAGTTCATCATAGAGGTCGATGCTTCCAATGTAGGAGTCGAGGCTATTCTATCCCAGCACGCTGAGTCTGATGGCAAGTTGCATCCCTGTGCCTTCTTTTCCCAGCGGCTATCCCCAGCAGAGTGCAACTATGACATGGGCAATACAGAACTCTTCGCTATAAAATTAGCCCTAGAAGAGTGGAGGCACTGGTTAGAGGGGGCAGAACACCCATTTGTACTGTGGACTGACCATAAGAACCTAGCCTTACCAGGCGGTTAAACACTCAGCAGGCACGGTGGGCTCTGTTTTTTAATCGATTCCAGTTTACAATCCCCTACCGCCTGGGGTCATGCAACACCAAGCCCGATGCCCTTTCCCGCCAGTTCGCCCCTGCAGAGTCGGAACCCGAGCCCGCCTCTGTTTTGCCTCTGCGTTTTGTCACTGCATATTGTCCCACCTCCTGAAGTAAGTACCTGCCTTGGGCTGAATATGCTCACAACATACTACTAAGTTCTGCTACTGGTTTAACCCCCATCGAGGCCTCCTTAGGTTATCAGCCCCTGTTATTTGATGCCCAGGAACAGGAAGTGGCAGTCCCGTCACTCCAACACCATCTCCGTCGCTGCCGCCGGGTGTGGAGACTCACACACACAGTCTTTGGAGAACTGCAGAGCAAAACCGGCGAGTGGCTGACCGCCAGAGGTCCCCAGCCCCATCTTACCAACCGGGGCAGTCGGTATGGCTATCAACTCGAAACATCCCACTTAAGACTGAGTCTCGTAAACTCTCCCCCAGATACATCGGACCCTTCCCTATAGAGAGGCTCATCAACCCCGTAGCAGTCCGGCTTGGCCTCCCGCCCCACATGAGAATTCATCCATTATTCCATGTGTCCCAGCTGAAACCAGTGTCTGTGAGCCCATTGAACCCCCCAGCCAACCCACCACCGCCGCCCCGGCTCATCGATGATGCCCCCGCATACACAGTGTGGCGGTTACTGGATGTCCGCCGCCGAGGACGGGGGTATCAGTATCTCGTGGACTGGGAGGGCTACGGCCCAGAAGAGCGCTCCTGGGTGTCACGCTCGGCTATTCTGGACCCCACCCTGATCAGATACTTCCATCGGAGACACCCTGACAAGCCTGGGGGTCGCCGAGTGGCGACTGTAAGGGAGGGGGTACTTTCATAAGGCGGCAGTACCGGTCCTCCCAGTTTCCTTGTGTGTCTGCATTCCCTTTCTACCTCAGTGTGTGTTGTGCTGTCTTCCCGTTAACTACACGTGGTAGTATCTTGCCAGCTTCACTCAGTTGAGAAAACGTGATCAGCCGAATACTTACCTGTTTTCTGTTTCTCCAGGTCCCTGCATTTCAGCAGTTACCTATGGTGCGCCTAACCCTGTCATCCTCGAGCCACGCAGTTCTGAACAAGGCATCCGTTGCACCGTACCTCCGCGAGGGATTGTCCCGAGTGCCTGGAGAGTTTTTGTGTTGTGGATTGATCTCCAGTGATTTTGTGTTTAACCCTCTGGGGTCGACGCACGCGCCGGCACGTTTGGCGCATCTTTTTCTGATAGGGCCGAAACAAACTTAAATTACTCCGTCAATTCTGATCGTACAGATAAAAGAAGTATATCATTCAAATCTGTAAAGGGTCTAGTTTTAGTGGTATACCATCATAATAACAGCAAAACGTTGTGCTTTTTTTAAATAAAGGAAGCCAACAGGGTGCGCTCTCGGCCTTTTCTGTCATTTCTCTTCACAGACGTGTAAATAAAACAACCAGAATCTCAGCGAATACTTGGCTTATAAAAATAAGAATTATATGGCTAGAAAGCTTGAAATGTTTTCTTTTAAATGAAACAATTCAAGTCGAAAACAAATCATCACTTTTTATTTAATCCGTATGAACGTAAGGAGAAGTCCGTTTTTTCCTGTCTCACCTCATTACAGGTAATGCGGTCCCGCATGGTACTCTGTTCACTGTTCACATGTAAATAATCTCAGGTGAACCAGGTAAATATGTGCACACCCCCAAGAAATGACATAAAACGTCAAACTTCATCATAGAATTTACTCACTTTTCCGGCGCGTTTGGATGATGGCGCGTCACGGACGTGAAGAAGCGTTTCTTATATTCCACACAGAGACAAACAGTTTAGTTTGTCCTCAGAGTAAAAACACTGATTTTAACTCAAATGAGGATCGTTTGGCTCCTCATTGTTTTGTATTGTGCTGCACTAATCCCCTCCCATCTACATTGACTGAAAGGCTCATTATGTGCGTCTTTGTCTGGTCGTTCAGTGCGTCTTTTGCCTTCTCAGGTAAATCACATGACTATTCATCCTGAGACACACCCTCTTGCATATGGCCTTTCTGGACAAAAAGTGTCTTAGAAAATTTAAATCAGTGTATTGTTTACTGTGAATGTGTGAACAAGATGACATTCACAGCACTCTGAAGTAAACACTTCACAAACACATGCAGGTCTCCAAAGTCTTGTGAACCAATGTTCTGTTTGTGTTTTATGGTCTTATTTCAGTGAGTAAAAAATTGTAGTTTTTCACTAGCCATGCATAAACACTTTTTTCTCAAAAACACAATCATGTATAAACTTGTTGCTCACATATTATTGTAGCCAATTTTGTGCTGATTACAGTGTTATCAGACTTTAGACATTAATATGTTTAAAAGACACAGAAAAAAGCACAAATGTCAGGACATGTCAAAATTTGTCCAGGCCCCCAAAACTCCCTCAGACCCCAGAGGGTTAAAGAAACTTACTCATCGTTTTGAATCTGCCTTTGAGTCCTCTCCTGTTCCGTCATTACTGACGTAACACAAAAAAAACTAATTATCTCTTTTTATTTAATCCTTATGAATGTAAGGTGCGGTCCTTTTTCTCCTGTCTCACCTAATTATAGCTCATGTTATCCCACCTCGCACTGAGCACACTGTTCATATGGAAGTAATCTGAGGTGAGCCAGGTAATTATGTACACCCCCTCGAGAAATGGCATAAAACGTCAAGCTTATCATAGAATTTACTCACTTTTTCTCCGTGTTTGGATCATGGCACGTCACACGGGCGAAGAAGCGCTTCATATGTTCCAGACTGCAACAAAGAGTTTACTTCGTCAAAAGGAAAAAGTCAACTCAGATGACGAACGCTTGCATGTGCATTGTATTACAGTATTTCCCTTACACATCCCCTCCCCACATTCCTGACTCAAAGGCTCATTATGCGGGTCTTTGTGTGAGTCTGTGTCTTCTCAGGTAAATCACATGATTATTCATGATCAGACACACCTATTTGCATATGTCTTTTCTAAACAAAAAGTCTTAGAAAATTTAAATTAGTGTATTGTTTTCTGTGAATGAGTGAACAAGATGATTTTCACATCATTTTAAAGCAAACACTCTAGGCTACAATATCCAGTTCTCAAAAGTTTTGTGAACCAATGTTCTGTATGTGTTTTATGACCATAAAACACATACAGAACATTATTTCAGTGACTTAAAAATTGTAGTTTTTCACTGACCATGCATAAATGCTGTTTTCTCAAAAACACAATCATGTATAAACATGCTGCTCACATATTATTATAGCCCAGTTTGTGGTGATTACAGTGTTATCAGACTTTAGCCTTTAATATGTTTAAAGGCAACTGAAAAAAGCACAAATGTCAGGACATCTCAAAACTTGTCCAGGGCCACAAAACACCCTTAGACCCCAGAGGGTTAATACTTGCATCATTCATCAATCGTCTATAATCAGTAAATTATTTTTGTCCAGTGGTCTGGATGTAATGATTACAGTGTTAGTGTCACATACAGAACACGTTGCTGCAGCTTCTCTAACAGATCATACAACATGAGGCTCGTATGACCAGTTGTCATGGCACCGATGAACACATTCACCCTCGTTCCGCGATCAGCATGATGCCACTCCTCCGATGCCTACCTCGTCAGAGATGAAACAGAACTTCCTAACGTTGTAATGATCGCTAAACCTTAACTCAGTGAATCTTTCTGGTTCAGCTCATATAAGCCCATGTTGGTCCTCATGCTAAACCATCCCCACATGGAATTCAGAAGTAGCTTGTTACAACTCCTAACTGTTTTGTTAACCATGATCTTGTTTGGGTCTAGCTTAATCCCCCCATGCGTGAAATAGTCATCTATATATTTTTCCTGATCCTCTGCAGTTTTGACATGTTTAGGATACCTCTTGTTTGCATTTAATAAATGTCTTAACATATTCTTTGAGCAAACTGTTGTTCGACTGCCTTGTCGGTAAAATGCCACACTTCATCGATGCAAAGATTATGCCAAAAGACACCCACGTACCTGACAACTGTCCCTCGTGATCACAGTGACTGCACTCGCTGACTTGATTCAGCATTTCAGCACATGTACGACACAGGGGAAACATGAGTTTATGATGACACCTGTAGCGTAAGACAGGGTGGTGCAGACCTCTACGTGGTAACACAGTACATTTGCCAAGGCCAAAATAATAATTGTCAAAATTGTCAACTATTACTTGTGGATGTCCTATAGGATAGACTTTCTTGGACTGAAGCGTCAGATGAAGACTGGTGAAATCGTAGTAGTGGACTTTTTCATCATCTTCACAGGATGCTACATGGTACAGTTTCATAGCATTTGTCCTACCACCAAAGAGAGCATTTCTCGGGTTCAGACGCTCAGGTTTCTTGTAAATGGCAAGAAAGGCTTTGACAGCAGGATCTGACTGTTCCAGGTTCACTCCCACATCACGGCACCGACCACATAATGAGTCCTCAACTTTGTTGTTAAACTGTGCATACAGCCAGGCATTATTTCCACTGGATTCTGGATAACACTTGACACAGCCGTGGAAAAAAGAGCCTGTAAATTCATAGCATGTGTTTGTGGCAGTGCTGTAGCCATCTGCAAAGTACAGCCTCACTTTGTGTTCACTCCCTCTGAGTGCATGCCTTATCACACGTTTTTCAGAATGTGCCACAAATTCCAGCCACTGAATGGTGACGTCTGAAAAAGCCTTATTCTGCTCTAAGTACACACCATCGTACTTGAGAGCCAGAGTATCGCTAGGCAGAAACAGCATGAGTTATTGTCTTTGCTCTCATTGCTTGGCTTGTACAAATGTTGTTCTTACTTTGATCTTTGTCTATATCTCTGAAATTAATAGGCTCTTGCAACTCCAATGCATTGAAGGTCTGAATATCCCTTATAGAGATTGCACCATGCATCGGAGAGCCATTACCAGGTGTTGTATCATGAACAAAACTACTAGACTGCTGCTGCTGCAAGGTGTTATCTGACACACTATTAATAGTCAGTTGCTGGACATCATTGTCTGGCTCGTGGACAATCCCTCTAGCTGATCGCTGTTGCTGCTGCTTCTGCTGCTGCTGTTGCTGATCTGCGGCCACAGGGTCAAACACACCACCACAGGGCATGCTCTGGACGTTATCAGATCCCGCATTATCAGCCTCAGCAGCACCGGTGTCATGAGCATGTTCAACAGTTGCTAAGACACTACACTTACATCTAGCTCCTGGGGGGAGTTGGCTAATTTTTGTCTTTGGTTGTTAATTTCTCTGGCGTGTGTCTGCAGACCATTGAAGAAAATCTTCATGACTCAATTCTGCATCAGGCACGCCACCATAGATATCTACTAACAGTTTGGTAATGTTATGTTGAGTAGTGGCAGAATCTTCACAATTAGTCTGTGTTGCTACATCAGTTGAACCAGTCACTTTACACACTTACACTTGATCCATCAGTTGACAAAACAGAGTCATCTGTCGCAGAATTAGCTTGCACAGACATACATGCCAAAGCCTGCTCTATCCCACTGAAAACAATAGCTGGGTGGTCGGGGGAAGCATCCACAAGTGCATCAGACTGATGGGTCAACACATGGCATGTACCACATAGATTGTCCACAAACGCTGAGAAATCTACTGAATCAAACAATGTTTCGACATCATCTTCAGCTGAATCAGTAGATGTTATGTCCTCCTCCTCAGTACGCAAATATTGCATCTGTGTTTCTTGGCATGAAGCCATACTGCTGCTCACAAATGCTCACTTCTGACCTCAGCCTAGCCTCCACTACTCTTTCCCATAAATTCATTGTTTGACTTTATTCCTCTGTAGTTTCCACAACTCTGCATGTCCCCCTTGTTCTTAAAAATGGGCACCAGCATACTTCTCGTCCATTCCTCAGGCATCCTCTCACTCTCCAAGATCTTAAGTAACCCAGTCAAAAACTCTACTGCCACCTCTCCTAAACACTTCCATACCTCCACAGTATGTCATCAGGACCAACTGCCTTTCCTCACTTCATCCTTACTGATCTTTGCTACTTCCTGCTCCACAACATTCACCTCTTCTACTCTGTGCTCTCTAACATTTTCCTCATTCATCAACTCTTCAAAGTATTCCTTCCATCTTTCTGTCACACTTGTGGCACCTGTCAACATATTTTCATCCCTGTCCTTAATGACCCTAACCTGCTGCACATCCTTCCCATCTCTGTCTCTCTGCCTCGCCAACCTGTACAAATCCACCTCTCCCTCCTTAGTGTCCCACTTCTTCTTAGCTAACCTTTTCCTCTAAACCCACTCCTGAACTTCCTCAGGAACTTCCTCAGGAAGTTCAGGAGTGGGTCCCAAACTTTTTCCATTTGAGTATTATGGAGGCCACTGTGCTCTTAGGAACCTTGAGTGCTGCAGAAATTCTTTTGTAACCTTGGCCAGATCTGTGCCTTGCCACAATTCTGTCTCTGAGCTCCTTGGGCAGTTCCTTCGACCTCATGATTCTCATTTGCTCTGACATGCACTGTGAGCTGTAAGGTCTTATATAGACAGGTGTGTGCCTTTCCTAATCAAGTCCAATCAGTTTAATTAAACACAGCTGGACTCCAATGAAGGAGCAGAACCATCTCAAGGAGGATCAGAAGAAATGGACAGCATGTGAGTTAAATATGAGTGTCACTGCAAAGGGGCTGAATACTATGACCATGTGATATTTCAGTTTTTCTTTTTTAATAAATTTGCAAAAATTTCTACATTTCTGTTTTTTTTCTGTCAAGATGGGGTGCTGAGTGTACATTAATGAGAAATAAAATGAACTTTTTTAATTTTGGCAAATGGCTGAAATGACACAAAGAGTGAAAAATTTAAAGGGGTCTGTGTTATGACCCTAGGGGTCATTGTGTGTGTGGTTGTGTGTTGTTGGCTCTCCCCTCCCCATTTCGAGTGTGTGTGTGTGTGTGTGTGTGTGTGACGGATGCTGGAGTGGGCGTGGACTCGAAACCGTGGATTGGACTTCCGGGATTGGTCCAACACTTCCGGAAGGACTATAAGAAGCCCACGGTCTACTGTTCAGGAGAGCTATTCTCCCACCTTTGCCATTCCCAGCTATTTTGATAAAGACTTCGATTTCGTAAATTAGTTAGTTAGAGATTAGGTTTTTGTTTCGTTTAGAGGACTTAGTATTGATAGGATTTTCGTTGTTTAGATTAGAAATATTTAGATTCGTAGGTTACGTTTGTGTTTTGTTTTCTCCTGTTTGTTTTAGGAGTTTCCAGGCTAGCGACCTGTGATTTTGTGTTGTTTCTTTTGATTGAGATCGTAGGGCTATTGTAGCGTTTCTGTTATTGACTTTTCGTTTGTTTGATACCATAGGGCTATATTTAGCGTTTGTGTTTGTTTTCCTGTATTCGTATAGTATCGTAGGGCTCACGGAGCGTTTTGTTTGTGTTGTACATTTCTGTATTGTATTCTGTGTTTAAACAGAATAAATATTCGTGTTAATTGTAGTTCGTCTAGTTCGTGTTTGTTGAGAGTGGAAGAGGTTTGGAGGAGAACTCCACAATCGTGTTACGCTCCGGCAACCCCTAGGCTGGGGCGTAACATAGATTTGGGGGCTCGTCCGTCGCGTTTTGCATACCGTTCCCAAATCATAGATTTGGGGGCTCGTCCGTTGCGTTTTGCGTGCCATTCCCAAATCATAGATTCGGGGGCTCGTCCGTCGCGTTTTCCGTGCCGTTCCCAAATCATAGATTTGGGGGCTCGTCCGTCGCGTTTTGTGTGCCGTTCCCAAATCATAGATTTGGGGGCTCGTCCCTTTTGTGTAGTGCTTTTCCTAGCGTGTTCGGTAAGTGTAAACTCTTTTGTCTGTTTCGCAGTTTTTTCTTTTTGTGGTGGTGGCAGCATGAGTAAGGAGTTCAAATTGGAGGACTTCACTTTGAGTCCAACTGTAGATAAGTTGGATAGGTGCCGCAAGGCTGATTTGGTGTTAATCGCCAGTTTTTTTGACGTGCATGTGCCATTAAATGCAAAGAAGGAGGAGATTAAACAACTCCTCATATCAAAGCTGACGGAAAGAGGGTCAGTTGGTGGGCCAACTCCTACAAATGGAGTCGGGCCGGGTGATCTGGCTGGTGTTCCTACCCCACCTAAAGACCTCCCAGTCCAAGCTGGACGAACAACAGAGGAGCTAGAACTCACTCTGAGGATTCGGGAGGTGGAGCTGCAGAACAAAAGGTTGGAGGTGGAAGCCATGCACCTTAAGGTAAGGGTTCTGGAGTTGGAGCAGGGAGCTGCTTTCGCTGCCAGTCCCTCCTTTCAGTCACCTGTTTCACGACCCCACGAAGGCTTTGATGTGAGTAGGCACATTGCATTAGTACCACCTTTTAGAGAGTCTGAAGTAGACTCGTATTTCAGCGCATTTGAGCGTATAGCTGCCACCTTAAATTGGCCAAAAAATGTGTGGTCTCTGTTGCTACAATGCAAATTTGTTGGGAAAGCCCAAGAAGTGTGTGCATCGCTATCTATTGACGATAGCTTAGATTATGATACAGTTAAAACCACAGTCCTCCGTGCTTATGAACTAGTGCCAGAGGCATATAGACAAAAATTTAGAAACTGTGAAAAAACTGCTACACAGACTTATGTAGAGTTTGCACGAGAGAAAGGCATTCTTTTTGACAAATGGTGTCAGGCTAGTAAAGTTAAAACATTAGACAATTTGCGTGAGTTAATTCTATTGGAAGAATTCAAAAATCGGTTGCCAGAGAAAATAGTGCTTTATTTGAACGAACAGAAAGTTACATCTCTGGACAATGCTGCTGTTATGGCTGACGAGTTTGCGCTAACGCATAAAGCCGTCTTCGTTCCACCCGTCAGGCATGACTTGAGTTTCGTTGAGAGGAAAAATCCCTCTCCAAAAGTTTTCCGACGTACATTCCCAGTCACCGCTGAAAAACGCGAGTGCTTTTACTGCCATGAGCAGGGTCACCTCATTGCTGTGTGTCCCATTCTGAAAAAAAAAGAGCAGAATAAAAATCTTAAATCTGCTAAGTCATCATCTCCAGTGGCTCTTATACAAACCCCGCCACCTACCCTGCCACCTGTGGGCATGGTTGGAAGTAACAAAGTGGATAATGCATTTAAGCCGTTTGTTACACAAGGGTTTGTTTCTTTGGAAAATGAGTCAGTCCAAATTCCAATTACTATCCTGAGAGATACTGGTGCAAAACAGTCTGTGTTACGTAAAGACGTACTACATCTCTCGGCCCAGTCTTACTGCGGGTCCGACATTTTGATGTGGGGAGTTGAGATGAATGTTGTACGTGCCCCATTACACTTTGTTCAGTTGTCATCCCAATTTCTGTCAGGCAAATGTAAAGTTGCCATTAGAGCTAAGTTGCCAATAGAAGGGATAGACCTTATCATGGGGAATGATTTAGCCGGCGGACAGGTATTTCCGTCACCGGAAGTGATCGAATGTCCGACCGCTTCCGTAACTGTTTCTGATGACTCTGTGTTAAACTCACCTGTAGTATTTCCAATGTGTGCTGTAACCCGTGCTCAAGCACGAAAGTTTGGAAACTTGGTGGATCTCAGTGATTCTTTTATGAGCACTTCTGATCCGCCAAATGTTGACCCTAAATGTGAAAAAGAAGAATCTGTGTGTATGGAATTAAGACCTGATGACAAAACACTGTCTCTGTCGGTGGACAGAGAACAGCTAATTGATGCACAGCAAACTGATGTCACTTTGTCTTCCTGTATGTCTCTTGTGAAAAGTGAAAACTGTAAAAGAGATGTGTCTTACTTTATGAATGACGGTGTGTTGATGCGACGTTGGACTCCGAGCTCTGGTAATGTACATGACTCTGTTTGTCAGGTAGTAATACCCCAACCCTTTCGTTTCCAAATTCTGACCCTAGCACATGATCACAGTATGGCAGGACATTTGGGAATACGAAAGACATACAATCGTATTCTTCGTTACTTCTTCTGGCCAGGACTTAAGTCCGATGTAGTAAAATTCTGTCGTTCCTGTCATACATGTCAAGTCTCCGGTAAGCCCAATCAGGTAATTCCTGTTGCCCCATTGAAACCAATTCCTGTAATTGGGGAACCATTTGAGCACGTCATTATTGACTGTGTTGGTCCGTTGCCTAAAACCAAATCCGGAAATCAATACATTCTCACGATAATGTGTGCTGCCACTCGTTACCCCGAGGCAGTGCCACTTCGATCCTTAAAAACTCGTGCCATAGTCAAGGCACTAGTAAAATTTTTCTCCACATTTGGCCTGCCTAAACATATTCAAAGTGACCAAGGTTCCAATTTTATGTCAAAAGTTTTCGCTCAGGTCATGGCAGAGCTCAAAGTCACACACCGCACGTCTAGTGCATATCACCCTGAAAGTCAGGGTGTCGGTGTCACACCCCTAGTGTAATATGCAGATGCTCTGTCAAGATGTTAAAAAAAAAAAAAAAAAAAAAAAAAAGACAAACATTTTCTTGTGAAAATGTTTGACTTTAGGGGGGGAGGTGTTATGACCCTAGGGGTCATTGTGTGTGTGGTTGTGTGTTGTTGGCTCTCCCCTCCCCATTTCGAGTGTGTGTGTGTGTGTGTGTGTGTGTGACGGATGCTGGAGTGGGCGTGGACTCGAAACCGTGGATTGGACTTCCGGGATTGGTCCAACACTTCCGGAAGGACTATAAGAAGCCCACGGTCTACTGTTCAGGAGAGCTATTCTCCCACCTTTGCCATTCCCAGCTATTTTGATAAAGACTTCGATTTCGTAAATTAGTTAGTTAGAGATTAGGTTTTTGTTTCGTTTAGAGGACTTAGTATTGATAGGATTTTCGTTGTTTAGATTAGAAATATTTAGATTCGTAGGTTACGTTTGTGTTTTGTTTTCTCCTGTTTGTTTTAGGAGTTTCCAGGCTAGCGACCTGTGATTTTGTGTTGTTTCTTTTGATTGAGATCGTAGGGCTATTGTAGCGTTTCTGTTATTGACTTTTCGTTTGTTTGATACCATAGGGCTATATTTAGCGTTTGTGTTTGTTTTCCTGTATTCGTATAGTATCGTAGGGCTCACGGAGCGTTTTGTTTGTGTTGTACATTTCTGTATTGTATTCTGTGTTTAAACAGAATAAATATTCGTGTTAATTGTAGTTCGTCTAGTTCGTGTTTGTTGAGAGTGGAAGAGGTTTGGAGGAGAACTCCACAATCGTGTTACGCTCCGGCAACCCCTAGGCTGGGGCGTAACAGTCTGAATACTTTCCGTACCCACTGTACATCGATCCTACACTCGGCTAGCATGTGTCCAACATGTGGTACCTGAAAACTGGCTAACAATATGAACAAACTGTTTAAAAGAATTAATGTTTTATACCACTAGCTTGACATTAAGTAGCATATGTTCCATCAAGCAACTACCCTGCAATGCATGCACAAATGCATCCCACACACTAACCAGCTGATCGCCTGCCATCCCACTGTTCTATTTTAACACACATTTAACACAATACATGCTAAAGAAAATGTATTAAAGTTAAAAAATAAATCACATACCCTTTGTTGAAGTCTCCGTCTCTGGGGGTTTCTCCACAACACCTATTAAATTAAGCTTTTTTTAAAAAATGATACATTTTCAATGTACATGTTCTCTCATTAAAACTTTGTGTCTCAAAGGAAGAATTCTCACCGTTTGGGAAAACAAACATTTTCAAGTCTTTTTGCTTGCTGATGCTAAGGAAAGCGATGAGCATCTGTCTTATCCACATACATCATCTGTATATGTCATATCCACTTCACGACAATTTACGACGCTTTACAGCAATCCTTGCCCCCCTCACAGGGATGATCATATTACTACTCCCAGGATCAGGAAATAAGTTAAAATAGTGAAATTAAGAAGTTATTCTAGTCCTCTACGTATGTGCATATAAACAAATGTACAATATAACATCTTGTAAGGAAATTATTCTCATAGCTTGGAGGATACACATTTCAGCTTCCTATGAGTTGATGTTTAGTCATTGATGACAAAGTAATATTTTCCCAAAATAAAAATAATTTGATTTTAAACCACGGGCAAAAGTCGCACATGTGATCAAAATTAAATCAGTGCAACTTCAAAATATATTTGGTAGCACGTCTGCAAATTGTCATCGTGTGACCAATTTCTTCAGCTGTGTGCCTCTAAGGAAAGAAAGGTTGTGTCATTGTTTTTGCTGGCGTCGCCATACCATCAACTCCTCTGCTCTCAGTGACTTCACTGCACACGATACCACACAGATGGGCAAAGACAATTTTAACCACATTCAACTGGTTATTGACTCACTTATAAAAGTTAATATATCTAAAATGTTCCTCTTATACAGCTCAGTAATATTACACTAATTCTCACTGCTTTCAACAAACACACAGTCGGAGTACACACAGGATGAGGACAGTACCAACATATTTTACTCATCCTGCTGCTTATATGTGTCACCCCCCATATGCAACCCTCTATTAACCCATAGAATTATAAAAATAATCTTAATAAAAATTTTGTGCCTCAACCCCAGTCTCACTTGTAAAAGTGAAGATAGGCGGTATATCCTTACTTTGAAAGATTCATGCCATCTGGTTGTCTTTAAAAAATATTCAGACCAAGTAGTCCAAGAAGTAGTCCCTCTCTCTGCTTCTTATTCTGGTGGTGATGTGTTTGGGAGAGTGTGTGAGGAATTGTGCTCAGTACATTCATCAAGCTACTCAAGGGGAAAGCAAAGAAGTGACAGAAAAATATATTATACTGTCATAGAGATCACAGATGCCGTGCATTACTAGGCGGGACACCGATTTAAGACAAAGTATAGTGTTGCTCTGGACACCTACACTATGGCATCTTTGGAGTCTCTCGCTCTATAGTTGTGGGTCAGGGTTGGGTGGTGTCTTAATTTAGTCTATATAGGTATCATTAGTAAGTATGTTAGTAAATGATTTGAAAACTGATCACCAAATTGACTTACTCTGTTTCACTGAAACCTGGCTACAGCAGGATGAATATGTCAGTCTGAATGAATCAACCCTCCTCAGTCATAAAAATTATCATGTTCCTCGAAGCACAGGTCGAGGTGGAGGAGTAGCTGCAATCTTCCACTCAAACTTATTAACTCAGATATAAACAGTTATAACTCATTTGAGAGCCTCACTTTCAGCCTCTCACATCCAAACTGGAAAACACAAAAACCAGTTCTACTTGTCATTGTGTACTGTCCACCTGTCCCTTACTCAGAGTTTCTAACTGAACTTCCAGATGTCCTGTCTGATTTAGTGCTTAGTTCAGTTAAAGTCATTATAGTGGGAGATTTAAACATTCATGTAGATATTGAAAATAACAGCCTCAGCACTGCATTTAATTCTATATTAGATTCAATTGGTTTCACTCAAAATGTTTATAAACCCACCCACTGTTTTAATCACACCCTTGATCTTGTTCTGACCTATGGCATTGAAGTTGAACATTTAATAGTTTTCCCCCAAAATCCTGTTTTGTCAGATCATTCTTTAATAACCTTTGTATTTAAAATGATGGATCATGCAGCGTTTGGAGGAAAATTCCACTACAGCAGATGTTTATCTGACTACGCTGTTAATAAATTTAAGAAAATGATTCCATTTTTATTTACATCTATGCCAAGCACGAACACAGTCGAGGGCAGCTGCCTCAATCCCACTCCCTACCAAAGTAGTCATACTGTTGACAGTGCTATAGCCTCACGGCGTGAAACACTTGATACAGTAGCCCCTCTGAAAAAGAAGTTAGTGAATCAGAGGAGATTAGCCCCATGGTATAATTTACATATTCATACCTTAAAACAGGCATCACGAAGACTGGAAAGGAAGTGGCGTTCCATAAATTTAGAGGAAATTTTTCTAGCCTGGAAAAACAGTCTACTAACACATAAAAAAGCTCTCCGTAAAGAACTGCATACTATTCATCGCTAATAGAGGAAAATAAGAACAATCCCAGGTTTCTTTTCAGCACTGTAGCCAGGCTGACAAAAAGTCACATTTCTGTTGAGCCCAGTGTTAGCCCTTAGCTCTCAGCAATGATGAATTTATGAGTTTCTTTACAAATAAAATCACAACTATTAGAGATAAAATTCAGCAGATGCTTCTTATACCTGCAATAAATGAATCTTCTACTACAGTAGCTCTTGAATCATCTGTAAGACATCAGTTATGTTTAGACTGCTTCTCTCCCATAGATCTCTCTGAATTTAAATCAGTAGTTGCTTCATCGAAATTATCAACATGTCTTTTAGACCCCATCCCGGCTGGACTCATCTTTATTACACTTAGTAACATGACACCAACAATCTTCTCTTAGCCTCAGATAATGGACTTGTTTCTATACTTGTCCTCCTAGACCTTAGTGCTGCATTGACACTATTGACCACAACAACTTATTACAGTGACTGGAGCATGTGACTGCTATCAGAGGAACAGCGTTAAAATGGTTCCAATCCTTTTTATCGGACAGATTCCAGTTTGTTCATGTCCATGATGAACCTTCCACGCGCACAAAAGTTAGTTATGGAGTTCCACAAGGTTCTGTGCTAGGACTGATTCTGTTCACCATGTACATGCTTCCTTTAGGCTATGTCATTAGGAAGCACTCTATTAATTACCACTGCTATGCAGATGACACTCAGCTGTATCTATCTATGAAACCTGTTAACACAAACCAGTTAACCAGACTTCAAGCGTGTCTAACTGACATAAAGGCCTGGATGACCAGTAACGTTCTACTTTTAAATTCAGAGAAAACAGAAGTTATTGTATTTGGGCCTAAAAACCTCAGAAGTAACTTTTCTAAAATTATAGCTACTTTAGATGGCATAGCCCTGGCCTTCAGCACTACTGTGAAAAACCTTGGAGTTATTTTTGACCAGGACAAATCTCAAGAACTGCATTCTTTCCTGTGCAACATTGCCAAAATTAGGAACATCCTGTCTCAAAATGATGCAGAAAAACTAGTCCATGCATTTGTTACCTCAAGGCTATGTGGAAATGCAGACGCACCTATGGGGACTTCATATAAGATAAAGGAAGTAACTGGCCTTAGCTTGCTCAGCGACCACCGCCCAGAACACATAAAAGACAACAAGGGAATAACAACTCCATATATGGTAATAGACTAAATTCCTTTTGGTGGAAAAGTACTGGTATGGTGGTCACCAGCTATATACAGGGTATAGTTTCCACCTATAGTTCAGATCTCTCTGCCTGCGTGTTTGAATTGATCTCCGGAGACGTCTCTGTATTTTTACAATAAACCGGTGTGTCGATTCCTAACTTTCGCTCCGTCTTCTTTTAACCCTCCATCAATGGACTCGGGTGAAGGTCACAAGGTCTGACTTTTCAACAATTTGGGAGCTTGTCCGGTCTTGGAGGGGAAAATGAAGGAATTGGAACCGTCCGAAAGAACACACTGACAGTCTCTGAGGCGCCAAATAAAAGGTAAGGCAGAAACCTATTATATTAAATTCTGCTGAATTGACTACCACTAAAATTGATACTGTCGATGTGTATTTCGGATTGGTTACAAATTGTGACGGATTGAAAGTTATAAATCGAAAGTAAAATATATAAAGAAAATACAATTAAAGAAAAAAAAACTATCCGTGCCGTGTGCGATCGGCGGATAGATTAATAAAAAGACCTGAGCCGTGTGCGATCGGCAGGCCACAGTTGAATAATACCTGAGCCGTGTGCGATCGGCAGGTAAACTGTGAATGTGTGTTTGAGCCGTGTGTGATCGGCAGACAGTGTGAGTGAAGACCTGAGCCGTGTGCGATCGGCAGGCCACAGTTGAATAATACCTGAGCCGTGTTTGATCGGCAGGTAAACTGTGAATGTGTGTCTGAGCCGTGTTCGATCGGCAGACGCAGTGTGAGTGTATATCTGAGCCGTGTTCGATCGGCAGATACTCGTATGCATGTGAGATTGTGTGACTGGCAAGTAATATTGCATTATTTGATGTAGTTATTGTTATTAGACAAAGGGTCTAAGGTGTATAAATTGTCATACGGTGCATAAGTATAATATCTGTTATAACAGGAATATAGACGTATGTATGGTATTAAATATAAAACTGAGTGAAGAGGTAAGTAAAGATATTTATGAGAGGCACGTGGCGAAAGAAGAGGTAAGTACGAAAGGGAAGTGTCTCTGAGAGGGACCCTAATAGACTGAGCAGAGAAGCAGGAAGTAGAGGTAAAGTGATTCAGAGGCTGCTCCTCCCACTATTTGGCTCCCTCTAGTGGCACTGAGCAGAATTACAGGAGAAGCTGCTGACACCCGCAGGAGGCTGGAGGTACTGCAATAGGAAACTGAAAAATTGCTCCATCTGGTGGAGGAAACACCGAACTACAACTAAATACTAACAAATAAGGAAAAGATCAAAATGGATGGAGAATTTGATCGTGAGATGAATGATGACAGATGGGGCCCACCAGAAAAGTGGGTCAATCTGGGGATTCAAGTTGAATCTATCTTAAAGGCAGGAAGAATGACATGTAGGGAAAAGGATGCCCAGGCAGAGATGGAAGAGTATAAGGAGATGCTGATGCATTATAAAGGATAAAGGTAAGACTCTAAAGGATCACACTGCCCTCATCCCATGGCTATGGGCGAAGTCAGTACAGCACAGGCGTTGTGCCGAGGAGGCTAAGAAGGATCGGGACAAGGCCTCCCCTTTCTACCGGAGCAAACTGAGACAGAGAGCAAACGAAGAGGAAACTGAAGCACACCGATGGACCAATCTAGCCCTCTGGTGGCAGGGGACTCAGCACATGCACAAGAATAAAGATTGGAAGAAAACAGTGGAAACAGAAGAGAAGCAGTCACCACCACCTTATTTTGCGTGCAGGCCGACTGCGCCCCCTCCAGCAGGACTGTATCTGGTGATGGATATCTCCGGGGGAGAATTACAGGTGTCGGATATGCCCCCTGTGCCCAGAACCTCCTCCACGGATCATCGGGATGGGGACTGGAGAGGAAGGGAAGAGCCTCCTCATGACAAAAAGCCTGCCTATGATAGCGGAGAGGACAGTCACCCATTCCGGGATCGGGTCAGACGTGAAAAGCCCTCCAGACAACCTACACCGCAGTCACAGTCAGCGAAGCCTGCACGAAGAGAGAGAGACAGAGGCGAGCGAGAAGTGTTGTTAAGGTTCATGTCACAGGAAGGCTCTCAACCCACTGGGTCCATAGTACTATGGGCAGAAGGTAATTGGAGACCTGAGGAGGAACCTTCGGACGCAGATTAACATGACACGCTGTTTTGGTCTCCTCACAGAGTGTGTGAGCCTCCAGGACAAGAGAACATGAGGGGAACGGAGGACCGAGCGGTGTGGGAACGGGGTCCCAGAATGATTTGTTGATGTTCCACTTGATGGCCACCGGAGGTGGATTTAAATACCGGCCTTATGGGTTGGGGGATGTGCAGGCTTTGGTGGACCAACTTCCCCCAGTAGCAGAGGGGGGAGGCCTGTGACTCGGCAAATTGGACTTGCTGACCGCAGGACAGAGACTAGCTATTGGGGATTTTAGAGCCGTGATTCAGAGATGCCTGACCAGCATGGACGCAAGAGACATAGAGAAGGCTGCGGGCACCCTCCGCAGACCGGATGAGGAGCCGTTCGCCCGGTGGGCTGGTGACCTGGGCAAGGCAATCCGTGAGAAGTCCCAAAGGTGACTTGGAACGTTAAAGATAACCCCAGAGTTTTCTTACACCAGAGTAAAGAGTTGTGGATTCGACAGACAGGGTGTCATCCAGGTAAACTGGGTCCCCAAAGGGAGTGGTACTGACAGGCGGTATTGGAGGGGGTCCCAGAAAAGGTCAAAACGGCCATGATTGACAATCCAGATTTGCAGGGGGCTGTTTCAGTGGTGTGGGAGAGACATTTGGTGCATCACCTCACCCGCGTCCAGCAGCAGATGCTGAAGGAAGGGGAGCGAAATCAGGAGCTCCAGACCCAGCTGCTGAAGCTCCAGTTTGCGGAAGCAAGGCAGAAAGTGAATGCCGAAAAGAACAAAGACAAAAAAGAGGAGGCCAAGAAGGTTATGTGGCAGTGGGGCGTAGATGCTCCGGATACTTCTGATCTGTTCCCAGTACCTCCTTGGGAGCCGCAAGATCACCCTCCAGGCAATAGGGGAGGATACAGGGGAGCTCCGAGGGGGGGCCGTGGGTGGAGAGGGCGCGGTGGTCGTCGGGGCCCACCTAGAAGGGACTCAGCCCAATGTTTCCTCTGCAACGGAAACGATCATTGGATCAAGGACTGTCCATCGGGCTGTATGGCTCGAGGCCGAGCTCGAGGAGGGCAGGGAGTGCACCTGCAACATGGTAGGGGTGGCCCCTCACCGGCTCACAACATGCCGGTGATGGATTGGGGTCCTCCAACCAGTTGGGAGGACTCCTACTGAGAATGACACACCCCACCGAGAGGTCTGGACAGCGGAACGAACAAGGCAGATCCACTGCTGTCCATGAAGGTGAACCATACGAATCTGTCGTTTTTGGTCGACACAGGGGCTATGTGTTCCACTCTCAACACCACCCCTGCTTCCACCTTGTCGAACCACAAGACCACCGTCATGGGCTTCTCGGGGGAGAAACGGACTCTGCCAGTAACTCGACCTCTGCTCACCCAGGTGGGCAGCCAGCAGGTACGCCACCCCTACATTTATTCACCTGGCACTCCTGTCAACCTCCTCGGCCGGGACTTATTGATTAAGCTTGGGGCCACTATTCTGTGTGCTCCGAGGGACTTACTGTTACTCTGCCAGATGGCCTGCAACTGCCATGTTGGACATATTCAAACGGGCAATGAAAACAATGCTTGTTGAAGCTGCTGGCGGATAAGGTAGCCGACATCTACTGGGCTAGGTTGTGCCCGGAGAGTCCAGCACATAAGGGCATATGGTCCGCGTATAAGTCTTGGCGCCCCTGGATCTCGCTCCTCGAGCCCTACATTCCTCCCCCGGACCCTCTCCATGTTACCCTCTTCTATGATAAGCTCCAAACCTATTGGTACAAGGAGGCGTTTGAGCAGGTTGAGGGAGACTCCTGGAGCATCGACGCCGAGAATATCTATGTCGCCCCCGTGGGGGTGGTGGCGGGAGTGCAGCTTCTCCCGGCCCCACAAGATTGGTTTCGCATGAGTGAGGACAGTGCACCACATGTGTCTCTCGCCCTACATCCTGACCATGAGGCAAAAGTGCTGGGGGGTATTCTCAAAGGGCGTTGGCCCACAAAGACTGGCAGACCACCCCCATACCGCAGGTCCGGTACGCTCCCCAGATTAAAACTTTTTGCATTCAGCTGACAGCCACAGACCCTGCTATATTGGAGCATAGAGAGGTGTCCAGGTAGCATGACATGGCACGCATTGACCATCACCTAGCAGCAGACATGTTATCTCAGCTGCCGGACTTCTTATGGGCTCAGTCTCGCACGGACGTGGGCTTAACGGACTGTGCCTCGGTCACCTTCCAGGTCCAAGGGGGGCTTCCCCTTTGGATCCGCCAATACCCACATAAACCTCGGGGAGAGGAGGGGATTAGGGATACCATTGAAGGCTTAATACGAGCGGGGGTGCTAGAACCCTCCTCGTCACGGTGGAACACACCCATTCTACCGGTTGAGAAAAAGGGTACAGGTAAATTCCGTATGGCGCATGATCTTAGGGCCATCAATGATATATTAGTGACTTCCACCGTTCCGGTTCCCAACCCATATGTGGCTCTGACTAACCTGGATCCTAGCCAGACTTGGTTTTCTCGTATTGATCTGGCCAATGCCTTCTTCTGCTTCCCATTGGCAGAGCGACCTGTCTCCAGGCCACGGAGTCCATGCTGCGTCATCTAGACGAGAGGGGCTTTAAGGTCAGCAAATCTAAACTACAAGTGTGCCATAAACAAGTTGCCTTTTTGGGCCGACTGATCTCGCAAGCAGGGGCGGGATTATCACCTGCTCACAGGTCTACCATCCTGCACCACCCCCGGCCGGTACTGGTCAATGATATGCTCTCCTTTCTGGGGCTCACGGGCTACAGCCGCTCTTACATTCCCGACTATGCCAACCTTACCACTCCACTTCGACAGCTAGTCAAGGAACAGGGCATGTGGAATCATTCAGCACCGCTCGTTTGGACGACTGAGGCAGAACGGAACTTCATCTCTCTCAAGCAAGCTCTGGCCACGGCCACAGATCTGGCCATTCCTGACTATACTCAGCCCTTCTTCTTGGATGTTTCTGTAAAGGACACAGTTGCCAACGGCGTCCTGTTCCAGAAAAAAGGGGGAGTCAGGATAGTGTTGATGTACACAAGTACTGCATTGGACACCATGGAAAGAAGACACCATGCCTGTACACAGCATGCTGCAGCAGTGGCGAGGATCTTACAGAAGACAGCCCACATTGTCATGGGACACCCACTTAGGGTGCTCACCACTCACAGTGTGGTGGCTTATGTCAATTCCCAGATATTCACACTCTCCTCCCTCAGACAACAAAGGCTGAGCAGGATTCTGGAGGAACCACATATCTCATATACACATGGCAGACAGGATTGGGACAGGACAGGCCCACAGGTGCGAGAAAAAAAGTCCTGAAAGAGGAAAAAGTATACATGCATACATACACACTGAGAGCTGAGTTAAATTTCACTTGCCACACCTAGGCCAGATTACTGCCAGACCTCTTGTATCAAGAAATGGGGCAAATACTTTTTCAGAGCACTGTATACTATCCACAGACCACTCAGAAGGAAAGACGTATAGTAAAAAAAGACTGCTGAAGCCTCAATTAGGATATTAAATTCAAAAGAGCCATTGGGCAGAAATGACTTGATTTATTCACCTTTCGCTTACAATCAAACTAAGTTAATACATGAATGCTTGCAAATCAATAAGAATATGTTGAATAACTGCATGACCAAACATGAATCAGCATATAAATAGACAGAAAAAGAAAACATATCCTCTGAACAAAACTTTTGCAGATATCTAGGGAAGAGCCAATGCTGTTGCTGTGCTGCAGAAGCATTATTGGCTGCAAGACGTGTGGAGCAGTGGAAGGAGACTTCTCCACACTGTGCAAAATGTAGAGAAGTCAACAACAGTGCAAGAGTAATGTTTTTATTACTCACAGAAGGGTAAACCCTTACAGTTATCTATTTATATTTGTCTCAGTTCAGTATGTTCTGTAGCTTGCAAATGCACCAGTTCATGCGTTGTGTTTATCAGATAAAGCAAGGCTTCTTTGTATGGAGCAAAGTCGTTGTTTACTGCTCTATGAAACAAATGTGAAATGTCAGGATATTTCTCTGAAAAATGATTCTGCGTTCTGAGTTTGTCCTGTTGTAAAGGGATCAACTCCAAACGTGGAGTATGTTGTCAGTGCAGATCCTACATGCTGTCTGTAAAGGTCTGCAGCTCCAAGTGAATGTGGCAAGAGTTCTGATGTAATTCTTCATTTACACCCAGGTTCTGCAAAGTGATTTGGTATGCCTTTTCCTGTTAACATAATAGAAAGAAATGTGTGTATCAAAAATTTGACATGATAATTATTAGTGTGTTATACTGCCTATTACATATTTTACCTGGAATCATATGAGCATTCCATGATTCTGCCATGCTTGTAAGACCAATATGGCACAGCATACAAGTTAGATTGGGGACACAGTATCTTACAAGGTTGTCCTCCATATGGATCTGCTCTTGGTCCATCAGCTGGAGAAGGGCAGTTTTCAAGGGATAGTTGACACAGTTGTTGATCTCAGGCCAAAGTCGTTCAACTGTGTGGTTCTGATTTAACAAAACACAGCTTGAACTTATTACAAGTATAGATTACAAAGAATTTTGTTTCTTTCGTTGCAGAAATATTACTTGTAGATGAAGTCTGTAGATAAGGTAGTCTCTCCTGATTGAACCAATGGTGTGACAGCATCTCCTGCATGAACAGTGTCAAGTAAAACTCCTTTCCATGGTCTACTTGCACTTGATCCCACAGTCCCATATGCAGCAAGAAACGATGCACTGTAGGTTCTAAAGCCTTTCGATCATAGCCAGAGTGCTTGGCAGTTTGCTGTGTATAGGGCAGTGTAGCCACAGACTGCTCAAGTTTACAACATTATACCCACCTGGTGGTTTTAATGTGGTGTACTTATTTGGTAGTTGAAGAACATTACTGTTAAGGATGTATAAAAGGAGATGCGGTGTCACCTTCCACAGCAAGCAGTTTAGAAGGATATGTTTAAAAAAAAAAAAAAAGTTGTGTAATACTTTTTTTTTCTGTTTACTGTGCAATAAATGTTTTTGTTATATGATGGCCATGGAATATTTTTCCCTCTCCCTTTTATTAAATACACAAAAGGTATAGAGTATATTGAATTGAAATAGCGAACCAAATGTTAATTAATTTCCAGGAACACACCAGAACAACTTGTTGATTTTCTCTGTTTTACATCAATGTACATTTTAAATGACAGGGTTTGATAGTGTTGATTTGTCATAATGTGTCTTTTTAAATTATCTTACATTTATTTCAGATAAAATACAAATTCAAATTGATAAATCAAATCAAAATGACAAAATTTTGTCTGAGATACTGTTAGTATTAACTTAAAATGTCTTGATAGATAGACAAGTTGTTTTTGATTAGCATTGTGGAATGACTGAATCCATCAATAGCTAAAACATGGGTCACTCAAAACATTTTTTTTTCATTCTGTCGAGTTGAAGCTTATGGCCCATATATTCAGCATGGTATGGTATGAAGTTACGGTTCTGAGTGCCCTTGAAAATAACAAGATTCATTAAAAAAAAAATCACTGTAGAAGACAATAAAGGCAGCTTTTAACAATAAGCTCAAGCAATGTGAGATTTGGGATTTTTACTATTATCAGTCGTAATGTAAATAAAATCTGACTTATATGAATGACAGCTGACAAAATACTTGGATTTTACATTTAAAATTTCAATACAAACCCAATGTTTCTGGTATCAGTTTTTTCACCAAAGTGTAACCCTAACTCTAACCCTAACCCTAACCCTAACCCTCGCAGGAGGACATTGATAAACATCTTTCACAGATGTTCAGCAACCCAAAAAGAGAGCAGGAGATGGAAGAGTGTAACATCCTCATAGATCCCGCTGTTCCGGAAGTGCACTTTGACATGTCCGAGTTGAAGCTAAAGGAAGTCAGAGAGGTCGTTCGCAGAGCAAGGGCCTGCTCTGCTCCAGGACCAAGTGGCACTTCATACAAAGTGTACAAGAACTGTCTCAAACTCCTGCTGCGTCTATGGAAAATCTTGCAAGTCCTCTGGAGGAAAGGGAAGATCCCAGATCAGTAGCGAGTGGCTGAAGGGGTGTGGATTCCAAAGGAGGAAAACTCCACACAGCTGGAGCAGTTCCGCCTCATCTCTCTGCTGTTAGTTGAAGCGAAGATCTTCAGTGCCATTTCCAAGTGGCTGTGCACCTACCTGACAAAGAACACCTACATTGATACATCAGTCCAGAAGGACGGCAATTTCAGGAATGCCGGCCTGTGTGGAGCATACTGGTGTGATGACACTGCTAATTTGGGATGCCAGAGAGAACAAAGGCAACCTGACACTGTTATGGTTTGACTTGGCAAATGCATTTGGCTCCATTCCACATAAGCTAGTCCAGCTCACTCTGTTAAAACATCATGTCCCCAGCAGGTGTTGAGATCTCATCGCTGATTACTACAACAACTTCAGGATGAGGGTCTCTTCAGGGGCAACAACATCGAGATGGCACAAGGTGGAGATCGGTGTTATCATAGGGTGTACTATCGCTGTGACATTGTTCTCCTTAGCCGTGAATATGCTTGCCAAATCTGCTGAGCCAAAGTGCAGAGGGCCCGGGGCGAATTCCAGACAACGACAGCCACCCATCAGGGCATTCATGGATGACCTTACAGTCACAACAGAATCAGTCTCAGGCCGCAGGTGGATCCTGAAGGGACTTGAAAAGCTGGTGGAGTGGGCCCGGATGAGTTTCAAACTTGCCAAGTCGAGATCTATGGTGCTTAGGAAAGGCAAGTTGGATGACAAGTTCCGGTTCGACATCGCAGGCAGAGCCATCCTGACGATTACAGAGAATCCAGTCAAAAGCCTGGGGAAGTTTTTTGACAGCTCTTTGAGAGACATAACATCAATCCAGTTAATCTGCACTGAGTTGGATTGCTGGCTGAAATCTGTGGACAAGACCGGCCCATCTGGAAAGTTCAAAGCCTAGATATATCAACATGGCATTCTGCACAGGATTCTATGGCCCCTTCTCATATATGCCATCCCAATCTCTACAGTAGCAGGGCTCGCAAAATCGCTAGCCCGACGTCCCGGGGCTATTGTGTCTTCTAGTCGGGCTACCAAAATCTTTCTCAGCCCTACCCGTCGGGCTATCATGTGGGGAGGAAAAATATATTTCAATGCTTCTGCATTCTTTCTTAAATATAGTTGGGTAATTATATAATATTGTCTAACTTCTGAAAAATCAGACTGAGGCAAAAAGAAAGCGCAGCTTTTTGGTTTCATGGACTTTCACTTAGAAACAAATATTTAAGTTGATTATTGTAATTTTACTAATTTATACAGTTGTAATTTGTGTTTTTACACATTTTTGATTGATGTTTTGTTTCTTTTACATTATTATACATTAAAAATAATCTCTCTTTTAGTCGGGCTACTTAAATTTATTTTGGGCTACCAAAAACTGAAGAGTGTCTGCCCGAAGGGCTACCAGGGATTTTGAAATTTTGCGAGCCCTGAGTAGAGACCTTAGAGAGGAAAGTCAGCAACAACCTTCGGCAATGGCTTGGACTACAGAAGAGCTTGAGCAGCATCGCTCTCTATGGGCACAACAACAAGCTGCAGCTGCCCTTCAAATCCTTGGAGGAGGAATTCAAGGTGACAAGAGCCAAAGATGTGGTGCAATACAGGGAGTCAAGCGATTTGAAGGTGGCCAAAGCTGGAATACAAGTGAGGACTGGCAGGGAGTGGAGGGCGGAGGAAGCTGTTCAAGAGGCAGAGGCAAGGCTGGTGTGACCTAGACTGAGCTCTGGAAAGGTAATGCGGTCCCGCCTTGTACACTGTTCACTGTTCACATGTAAATAATCTCAGATGAACCAGGTAAACATGTGCACACCCCCGAGAAATGACACAAAATATCAAACTTCATCATAGAATTTACTCACTTTTTCGGCGCGATGATGGCGCGTTACGCCGTGATGAAGCGCTTTTTGTATTCCACACAGAGACAAATACTTTAGCTTGTCCTCAGAGTAAAAACACTGATTTTAACTCAAATGAGGATCGTTTGGCTCCTCATTGTGTTGTATTGTGCTGCACTAATCCGTCCCATCTACATTGACTGAAAGGCTTATTATGCACGTCTTTGTCTGGTTGTTCAGTGCGTCTTTTGTGTTCTCAGGTAAATCACATGACTATTCATCCTCAGACACACCCTCTTGCATATGGCCTTTCTGGGCAAAAAGTGTCTTAGAAAATTTAAATCATTGTATTGTTTACTGTGAATGTGTGAACAAGATGACATTCACAACACTCTGAAGTAAACACTTTAGCCTGCAACATGCAGGTCTCCAAAGTCTTGTGAACCAATGTTCTGTTTGTGTTTTATGGTCTTATTTCAGTGAGTAAAAAATTGTAGTTTTTCACTAACCATGCATAAACACTTTTTTCTCAAAAACACAATAATGTATAAACTTGATGCTCACATATTATTGTAGCCAATTTTGTGCTGATTACAGTGTTATCAGACTTTAGACATTAATATGTTTAAAAAACACTGAAAAAAGCACAAATGTCAGGACATGTCAAAATTTGTCCAGGCCCCAAAAACCCCCACAGACCCCAGCGGGTTAACTTACATGCTGTCCATTTCTTCTGATCCTCCTTGAGATGGTTCTGCTCCTTCATTGGAGTCCAGCTGTGTTTAATTAAACTGATTGGACTTGATTAGGAAAGGCACACACCTGTCTATATAAGACCTTACAGCTCACAGTGCATGTCAGAGCAAATGAGAATCATGAGGTCGAAGGAACTGCCCAAGGAGCTCAGAGACAGAATTGTGGCAAGGCACACATCTGGCCAAGGTTACAAAAGAATTTCTGTATCACTCAAGGTTCCTAAGAGCACAGTGGCCTCCATAATCCTCAAATGGAAAAAGTTTGGAACGACCAGAACTCTTCCTAGACCTGGCCGTCCAGCCAAACTGAGCAATCGTGGGAGAAGAGCCTTGGTGAGAGAAGTAAAGAAGAACCCAAAGATCACTGTGGCTGAGCTCCAGAGATGCAGTAGGGAGATGGGAGAAAGTTCCACAAAGTCAACTATCACTGCAGCCCTCCACCAGTTAGGGCTTTATGGCAGAGGGGCCCGACGGAAGCCTCTCCTCGGTGCAAGACACATGAAAGCCTGCATAGAGTTTGCCAAAAAACACATGAAGCACTCCCAGACTATGAAAAATAAGATTCTCAGGTCTGATGAGACCAAGATTGAACTTTTTGGCGTTAATTCTAAGCGATATGTGTGGAGAAAACCAGGCACTGCTCATCACCTGCCCAATACAATCCCTACAGTGAAACATGGTGGTGGGAGCATCATGTTGTGGGGGTGTTTTTCAGCTGCAGGGACAGGACAACTGGTTGCAATTGAAGGAAAGATGAATGCGGCCAAGTACAGAGATATCCTGGAAGAAAACCTCTTCCAGAGTGCTCAGGACCTCAGACTGGGCCAAAGGTTCACCTTTCAACAGGACAATGACCATAAGCACACAGCTAAAATAACAACGGAGTGGCTTCGGAACAACTCTGTGACCCTTCTTGACTAAGGAACTTTTTTCATTTTGGCAAATGGCTGCAATGACACAAAGAGTGAAAAATGTAAAGGGGTCTGAATACTTTCCGCACCCACTGTGTGTGTGTGTGTGTGTGTGTGTGTGTGTGTATATATATATATATATATACACACACACACACACACAGTGGGTGCGGAAAGTATTCAGACCCCTTTACATTTTTCACTCTTTGTGTCATTGCAGCCATATATATATATATATATTCAAAAGAAATATATATATATATATATATATATATATATATATATATATATATATAAAAATATATATATATAGACCATTTGGTCTATATGCCCTGGTCGGGGGTTCGATTCCCGACCAGGGCATCACCAGTGTGGGCCCTTAGGCAAGGTCCTTAACGCTACTAGCCTACCTCAGTACAAATGAGTGATAGAAATACTGGAGTCATACCGGCTCGGACGTCGCCCGGGTCAACAAGGTCCGCGTCAGGTGCTAGGGGACCAGGGCAATCTGATGAGAAATGGGCTACTGGAAAAAGACACTCGTGGACTAGGGCTGATAACAGGGAACTGTTGGAATGCCACTACATGAGTAACCCCAGCGATAGGGGCTACATGAAGAGGATGTGGGACCTATGGAAACTCCGAAACCCACCATCCACACTAGGGCCAAAGCATCTAGTAGCTCAGTGTTCCAACATCCGCAAACGGCAGCTGCTATCACAACTAGAGATTGAAGAAATACAACACAAATGCTACGGCAAGGGGGAGCCAGGACGCCAGGTCAGGGGGGAAACAACACCACCCCCACCCGAGATTGGGTATCAAGCCCCAATGACAAGCCCCGGCACGCTCAACACAAGAGCAGCTGACCTGAGAGTGAAGATCGTAGGCAAGATGGACACCTGGAACCTCCGCAGCCGGTTACCGAGACTAAGTGAAGTACTCTCTGAAAGTCTACTAGAAGATGTGAATGCAGCATTACAAACAATCCCCACTGTGACCATCACCGAGACCAACAAGCTGATATACACCACGGCAACAGTGATCCTTGAGATGCTTGGCCACAGAATACATTCCACCACCAAGGAGCAGTACCCTGCCTGGAGAAGGAGGTTAGAGGCAAAAATAAGGGCAACACGGAGAGAAGTCAGCCAACTATCAGAACTGCAGAGAAAGGGGATGAAGTTGGGTAAGAAATACAGCAGGCTGTCCATACCAGAGGCCCTGGAGACTGCCAAACAACGACTCACAGCCCTGGCCACACACCTGAAGAGGTACACCAGAGAAATAGAAGCACGGAGAATAAACAGGATGTTCTCCACCGAACCATCCAAGGTGTACTCTCAGTGGGAGGGCAGTAACACGAGGGCAGACCCACCAAGGCTGGAGACTGAACAATACTGGAAAGACATATGGGAGAGGGAGGCATCACATAACACCAATGCCCAGTGGCTGGCAGACCTGAGAGCAGACCACAGCAACCTCCCTGAACAAGAACCAGTAACCATCGCAACGGCAGATATCCGAGAAAGGGTCTCCAACATGAAGAACTGGACAGCACCGGGGCCTGACATGATCCACACCTACTGGCTAAAGAAGCTAACTGCCCTCCATGAACGCCTGGCAGCTCAAATGAACCAGCTGCTAATGGACGGGACTCACCCAGAGTGGCTAACTGAAGGCAGGACAGTCCTGATCCTGAAGGACCCCCAGAAGGGAGCCGTCCCATCCAATTACCGTCCGATAACCTGCCTCTGCACAACCTGGAAGCTCCTGTCGGGCATCATAGCGGCTAAGATGAGTAGGCACATGGCTCAATACATGAGCGGGGCCCAGAAAGGAATAGGTAAGGACACCAGGGGAGCAAAACACCAACTACTGGTGGATAAAGCGGTTGCTCGAGACTGTAAGACCAGGCAGACCAACCTGTGCACCGCCTGGATTGACTACAAGAAAGCCTACGACTCAATGCCTCACACATGGATCCTGGAATGCCTGGAGCTGTACAACATCAATAGGACCCTAAGAACCTTCATAAGGAACTCAATGGGACTGTGGAAAACAACCCTAGTAGCCAACCTCAAGCCAATAGCACAAATCTCCATCAAGTGCGGCATCTACCAAGGAGATGCTCTGTCCCCGCTGCTTTTCTGCATAGGCCTGAACCCCCTCAGCCAGATCATCACTAAGACTGGCTTCGGATACCGACTGCGAAATGGGGCAACCATCAGCCACCTCCTGTACATGGATGACATCAAGCTGTATGCCAGGACTGAACGAGACATCGACTCACTGATCCATACCACCAGGATATACAGCAACGACATTGGAATGTCATTCGGACTGGACAAGTGTGGTCGAATGATAACAAAGATAGGGAGAGTTGTCAGGACTGAAGGAGTTGAACTCCCAGAAGGCAGCATAGCGGATGTTGAGGGCAGCTACAAGTACCTTGGAATCCCACAGGCAAATGGGAACCAGGAATAAGCCGCAAGGAAAGCAGCCACAGCCAAATACCTACAGAGGGTAAGGCAAGTCCTAAGAAGTCAGCTAAATGGGAAGAACAAGGTCCAAGCCATCAACACCTACGCCCTGCCGATCATCAGATACCCCGCTGGCATTATAAGCTGGCCAAAAGAGGACACAGAAGCCACTGATGTCAAGACAAGGAAGCTCCTTGCATGGAGGACTTCACCCCAAATCCAGCATCTTGAGACTGTACGCTAAGAGGAAGGAAGGAGGCCAGGGACTGGTGAGTGTCAGAGCCACCATCCAAGATGAAACGGCCAAGATCTATGACTACATCAGGAAGATGGCCCCAAGCGATGGAATATCTCAGGCAACAGAAGCCCGATGCAGAGGACGAAGAGCAAGAACCATCATGGCAGGACAAACCCCTGCACGGCATGTACCACCGACAGATACAAGAAGTGGCTGATATCGAAAAGTCCTACCGGTGGCTGGAAAAAGCTGGACTGAAGGACAGCACAGAGGCACTGATCGTAGCGGCACAAGAACAGGCCCTGAGCACAAGATCGATAGAGGCCGGGATCTACCACACCAGGCAGGACCCCAGGTGCAGGCTGTGCAAAGATGCCCCTGAGACAATCCAGCACATAACAGCAGGTTGTAAGATGCTAGCAGGCAGAGCGTACATGGAACGCCATAACCAAGTGGCCGGCATAGTGTACAGGAACATCTGTGCCGAGTATGGGCTGGAGGTCCCAAGGTCAAAATGGGACACACCTCCAAAGGTGAGGGAGAATGACCGAGCTAAGATCCTGTGGGACTTCCAGATACAGACCGACAAACAGGTGGCTAACCAACTGGACATAGTAGTGGTGGGCAAACAGCAAAAGAAAGCCGTAGTGGTAGATGTAGCGATCCCAAGTGACAGCAACATCAGAAAGAAGGAACATGAGAAGCTGGAGAAATACCAAGGGCTTAAAGAAGAGCTAGAAAAGATGTGGAAGGTGAAGGCAACAGTGGTCCCCATGGTAATCGGCACCCTTGGGGCTGTGACCCCCAAACTGGGAGAGTGACTCCAACAGATCCCAGGAACAACATCAGATATCTGTAACGGACACCAAAGGAAGCGGGAACAAGAGACATGGTTAAGCTCTTTATTTTGCACTCACGATATGTATTGGAAACGAGGAACCAGGAACGGTGTGTCCGGGGGAGTGTTACGGAGATCAGACAGAGAGTAGGAGTTAGGGAAGTCCATATATACAGAAGGTGGGAGTGCAGACGAGGTGCAGGTGAGTGACTAGGGGACAGGTGAGACTGCTTGTGATGATTGCCAGGGGAAAAGCCTGGCAGAACCGTAACAGTACCCCCCTCTCCACGGCCAACTCCTGGGGGCCGAAACCCCCCTCCTGAGGACAGGGGACCATGGAGAGAGGAGGCTGGAGACCGGGGCAGAGGAGGCTGGAGACCGGGGACAGAGGAGACTGGAGACAGCGGAGACTGGAAACTGGGAACTGGGGACAGAGGAGACTGGAGACTGGGAACTGGGACCTGGGAACTGGGACCTGGGAACTGGGGATAGAGGAGACTGGGAACTGGGAACAGGGGATAGAGGAGACTGGAGCCTGGGGACTGGGGACCGAGGAGACTGGAGACTGGGAACTGGGGAATGAGGAGACTGGAGACTGGGACCTGGGAACTGGGGACAGAGGAGACTGGAGACTGGGAACTGGGGACAGAGAAGATTGGAGTTTGGAAACTGGGAACTGGGGACGGAGGAGACTGGAGACTGGAGACTGGGAACTGGGAACTGGGGACAGAGGAGACTGGAGACTGGGAACTGGGAACGGGGGACTGAGGAAACTGGAGACCGGGACCTGGGAGCTGGGGACAAAGGAGACTGGATACTAGTAACTGGGGACAGAGGAGACTGGAGACTGGAACCTGGGAACTGGGGACGGAGGAGACTGGAGACTGGGGACTGGGGACAGAGGAGATTGGAGACTGGGAACTGGGAAAAGAGGAGACTGGAGACTGGGAACAGGGAACTGGGGAAAGAGGAGACTGAAGACTGGGAATTGGGGACGGAGGAGACTGGAGACTGGGAACTGGGGAAAGAGGAGACTGGAGACTGGGAACAGGGAACTGGGGACAGAGGAGACTGGAGACTGGGAACTGGGGACTGAGGAAACTGGAGACCGGGACCTGGGAACTGGGGACAGAGGAGACGGGATACTGGTAACTGGGGACGGAGGAGACTGGAGACTGGAAACAGTGAACTGGGGACGGAAGAGACTGAAGACTGGGAACTGGGGGCCGAGGAGACTGGAGACTGGGAACTGGGGCCAGAGGAGACTGGAGACTGGGAACTGGGAACTGGGGACAGAGGAGGCTGGAGACAATGGATTGATAGCAGCCAAGGTGGCGGTGGTTCCGGAGACCGCGGCAGTGGCGGAGGCAGCTGCGGAGGCGGAGGTTCCGGGGAACCGCGGCAATCGGCGGATGCAGCTGCGGAGGCGGAGGTTCCGGGGACCGCGGCACATCGGCGGTGGCAGCCTGCGGAGGCGGTGGTTCCGGGGACCGCGGCAACGGTGGGGGCAGCTGGCGGAGGCGGAGGTTCCCGGGGGCCGCGGCATCGGCGGATGGCACTGAGGAGGCGGTGGTTCCGGGGACCGAGCAACGGCGGTGGACAAGCTGCGGAGGCGGTAGGTTCCGGGGACCGCGGCAACGGCGGTGGCAGCTGCGGAGGCGGAGGTTCCGGGGACCGCGGCATCGGCGGTGGCAGCTGCGGAGGCGGTGGTTCCGGGGACCGCGGCAACGGCGGTGGCAGCTGCGGAGGCGGTGGTTCCGGGGACCGCGGCAGCGGCGGTGGCAGCTGCGAAGGCGGTGGTTCCGTAGAACGTGGCAGCGGCGGTGGCAGAGACTCAGGACGCTCTGGCGAAGCTGGAGACCGAAGGGACGCTGGAGACCCGGGAGACACTGGAGACACAGTAGATGCTGAAGCCACGGGAGGCGCTGGAGACAGGGGAGACGCTGGGGACACGGGAGCTTCTAGGAACCCAGGCGACTCCCCCTCTGGCGGCCGCTGGGGGCTCCGGGAACACTACGGGCATGATAGGGTCCGGGAGAGTAGTGGGAAGTACCGAATCCAAGATGGGCTGCTTGGGGAGCTGAGGCGGATCAGGCAGCTCGGGGAGCAGAGACGAACCCGGCATCTCTGGGAGCAGAGGCGAGTCCGAGAGCCCTGGGAACAGAGACGGGGTTACTGGAGACTGAGGGACTGAGGGCGCCGGTGGCGGAGGGACTGAAGGGGCTCCTCGCACGGAAGGGACGCCTCGTAGACGACACCGAGGCACCGGGCTAGGCCGGCAAGGAGCCTCGGCGCGTGTGGCTTGGGTGCGGCGCCGAGGGACTGGGACGGGCAGCGGTGGCAGCGGCACTGGAGGCGGAGGCAGCGGCTGCAGCCCGGGTGACGAGGGTGACGACTGCCGCTGTGGCGGCTCGGAAACCTCGGGGATCGGCAGCTCGGGGATCGGCAGCTCGGGGATCGGCTGCTCGGGAGGCGGCAGCTCGGGCTGCTGGGATGGCCTCGGGGACTCTGGAGACGCTGGGATCTCTTGGGTGGGTGCCCTCTGCCGGCGAGAAGGCAGGTTAGGTGGCTGTGGGGGCACCGAGTGCTGTGGCGAAGGAGAGTGGCGTAACGAGGAAGACTGGCCTGGCGATCCTCTCCGAGGGTGACCTCCAGACCACCTTGCCAAACGGGTACCACAGTAGGGGCTTAGATAGGAATTATCGCTGAGGAGGTCTGTCCAAAAGAGGTCCCAGTCCTCATCATCAAGGCACTCACCGTCAGAATAATAGAGGAAGTTCCTGAGCTCTGAGTGATCCAGCCAAAATTCCGGGTCCTCGGGGTACTCCGGGTCCTCGGGAAAGTCGAGAAACAGGTCAGGCAGGAGAACGGGGGCATCGGAGCACGGCGGCTTTAGGGTCCAGGGCTTAGCCTTAAGCTCTTCCCAGATAGCGCGCGCTTCTGCCGGAGGTAACGGTTGAGAAGCCCGTGGGAAAGGATTGGAGCTCCGGTGGAGACACTGGCAGGATTCCGGAAGACGACCAGCGGGGTAAGTCAGGTCTGACGGGCCTACTGCGGGATCTAGAAGCTGAACTCCTTGGAGACTGCGGATGAGACGGCCGGGAAAACGGGTGCGGGGACGGTCGGGGGAGTCCAGGCTTTGAGAAGGAGTCAGGCGATCTCCTCCTGTTTGTTCGGTGTAGGTCTGATCCTCTGTAACGGACACCAAAGGAAGCGGGAACAAGAGACATGGTTAAGCTCTTTATTTTGCACTCACGACATGTATTGGAAACGAGGAACCAGGAACGGTGTGTCCAGGTGAGTGTTACGGAGATCAGACAGAGAGTAGGAGTTAGGGAAGTCCATATATACAGAAGGGGGAGTGCAGACGAGGTGCAGGTGAGTGACTAGGGGACAGGTGAGACTGCTTGTGATGATTGCCAGGGGAAAAGCCTGGCAGAACCGTAAAAATATCTCAGTCCAGAAGAGCGCAGTGCTAGGAACAGCTAAGATACTGCGAAGAACCCTCAAACTCCCAGGCCTCTGATAGAGGACCCGAGATTGAGGAAGATAGACATACACCACCCATAGGGGTGAGAAGGGAATTTTTTTTTTTTTTTATAAAAGAAATTTTCGTATTTATTTACTCACCCTTTTTTTTTTTTTTTTTTAAGGAATGTGCACTGCAGTTGGACTTGAAAAAGCTTCTCTCTGTTTCTATGGATGGACCAAATGTCAATTGGAGGTTTTTAGAACTCCTGCAACCAACAGGAGCATCACGAGCAGTTTAGTGGCACACAGCTAATTGTGGTGGGGAGCTGTGGCCTCCACGCCCTACACAATGCCTGCAAACATGGCTTCTCCATTTGGCACCTGGAAAAGGTTTTGAGGGGCCTTGCATATGCTCTTCCACAATGCACCAGCTAAGAGAAAGGATTTCACTGCTTTAACTAAATGCACAAATTTTCCACTTCCATTCTGTGGACACAGGTGGCTTGAAAATCTACCAGTCACAGAGAGAGCTTTGAAGGTCTGGCCACCAGTGACCATGTACATGGATGCAGTTAGGAAAAAGAAGGGAACAGCATCTTATGACACTCTTGAAGCTGCTGAAAAAGACCCTCTTATTCTTGTAAAGCTGGATTTCTACATGGCCATCGCAAGGACCTTCAGTCCTTTCCTTACCTTCTATCAAACAGATGTGCCTGTGATTCCATTCCTTGCCAAAGACTTGGCTGAGCTGGTGAAGGTATAGTAATTCCAGTACAGCACTCTGACAATGCTAATAATTAATCTAATAATTTTAATTAAAGTCTTGTTTTGGAAGTTTTACTTTTAATGGCATACATAGCTTAATGGACTAGTAGATAAAGCAAACACTAACAACAGTACTTTTAACAGTAGTATACTACAGTAGTTTTTTTCTGTTGAATGTCAAATAATTAAATTGAACTTAAGTAAATGTTAAATTTGCTAAATATTTTTTATGTTTTGGCAGAGTATGCTGAGGCGATTTATCAAGAAAGAGGTACTCAAGGATATCAGTCCACTTCAGCTGATCAGGTTGGATGTCAGTGACAAGCAGAGCTGGGTCAACCTAAAGGAAGTAAACATAGGCTTGGGTGCAGAATCACTCCTTAAGGTATTGTTTTTACAAAGTTATTTCAGCTAAAGGCTTGATTTTATAATAGGTTATAATAGGCTATAATGGGTTATTTACGTTCTCCCATCAGGAACTACAGAAACAGAAAAAGATAGGTGAACTGGCAGTTCTGGAGTTTAGGAAAGATTGTGTTAAAGTGATGTCTATCATAATCCAGAAAATACAGGACAAGAGCCCATTAAAGTATCCTGTAGTGAGGCAGGTGGCCTGTTTGGATCCGAGCATGATGATATCTGACCCTGACTGGTGCAAGAGCAATATGACCAAACTTGTGCAGAAGTTTTTGCAAGCCCAACAGTTGTCAGGAGGTGTCTCTGCTGGTAGGAAAGAATAGTTCAGTTCTAGTAAAGTGTAGTAAATCAAATTATGAAATATGGTATTATTCTAAATGTAAGAAAATTGTGTAAACATTACGTATTAATACTTTTTATGCATACTTTCTCTTTACTGTTGTTTTCTGTAGGTGATGTAATAATCCAGCATTTTAGTGACTTCTTATCTGCTGAAAATGAGACCCTTCTCTCATACCAACCTGCAGCGACAAGGCTAGATACAATACATTCTTGCATGGTGTACTTGCTGAGCGTTATGCTGAGTTGTGGGGCTTTTGCAATAAACTGCTTCTCCTGTCCCATGGGCAGGCTACAGTGGAGAGAGGATTCTCTATTAACAAAGAAGTAGAGACCTGCAATATGCAGGAGGAGACAATGGTCACACATCGACTGGTACGTGACTATGTCAACATCTGTGGGGGGCTCCTCAATGTGCCTGTTTCTAAAGACTTGCTGACCTCAGCTGCATCTGCCCGGTCTAGATACAGAATGCACCTTGATCAGCAAAAGGTTAAGAAAATGACTGATGTCCAGACACAGAAACGAAAAACTTTAGAAGAAAACATTGATGACCTTAAGAAAAAAAAGAGAATTCTGGTCCAGGTATCTATGAGCCTGCAGAGGGATGCTGATCAGCTTGCAGAAGAAGCTGAAGGAAAAGCTGGCACCTTGATGGCACAGCTCATTACAAAATCAAACACACTGAGGAAGAGATATAAAGAAAAAACAAGTGAATTACAGAAAATTGAGACAGAGTTGGAGACAAAGGGCAAACAACTGAGATTAATGCAGTAAAAAATGTTCATGTTAATGACATTTGGTGTAAATGCCTCATGTTACTGCTGTGCAGTGTTTGTTTAAAATCTTTATAGGCTCAGGCTATCAATGATTAGTCAAAGACAATGTTTTGTGGTTTATTTTTGTTTCACTCAAATCAAACGGTGTGTAAACAATTTATATCAAACTGTGTTATTGTAATTTTTTGTATTGTGTGATGTTTCATTTTATTTCTACAAAATTGGTCTTAAATTTCATTCTGTGTGGTATTAAAAAGATCTTAAAAAATCTTAAATCTAGTTCTTATAAACCTGCAGATACTCTGGTCTGGTCACACACGCATGGGGACACAGACTCACACGGGGAACTTGGGAGATGGTCTGGTCACACACGCATGGGGAACACAGAAACATGGGAAATCAGGGACGGGCTGGTTGCACACATTAATGGGGATGTAGACTCAAACACACGGAACACTTAACAATTCAATTCAATTCAATTTTATTTGTATAGCGCCAAATCACAATACAAATCATCTCAAGGCACTTTACAAAAACTAAAACTAAAAACCCAACAATTCCCTTATGAGCAAGCACTTGGCGACAGTGGAGAGGAAAAAACTCCCTTTAACGGAAGAAAAAAACCTCCAGCAGAACCGGGCTCAGTTTGGGCGGCCATCTGCCTCGACCGGTTGGGGTGAGTGGATAGAGCAGAGAGAAAAGAACAGCAAAAATAAACAACAAATAGACACTGCAAGTTGGTGGGGCCAGTAACTGCACATCAGCGATAAACAGCTCCAGGACCAGGGACACCTGCAGAAGGTACAGAGAGAGAGAGAGAGAGAGGGAGGGAGAGAGCACAAACTAGGGGAGAGAGAGAGCACAAGGTTAGTAACATTCAATGGTGGAATATACATGAGGTGGGAGAGAAGGGGGGGGGGGGGTGCACCGATGGTCCTCGGGCAGTCTAGGCCTATAGCAGCATCACTAACTAAGGGATGGTTCAGGGTTGCCTGAAGCCAGCCCTAACTATATGCTTTGTCAAAGAGGAAGGTTTTAAGTCTAGCCTTAAAAGTACAGAGAGTGTCTGCCTCCTGAACCCAGGCTGAGAGCTGGTTCCACAGGAGAGGAGCTTGATAGCTAAAGGCTCTGCCTCCCATTCTGCTTTTGAGAACTCTGGGAACCACAAGTAGGCCTGCACTCTGAGAGCGAAGTGGTCTATTGGGATAATATGGTACTATGAGGTCTTTAAGGTATGAAGGAGCTTGATTATGAAGGGATTTGTATGTGAGAAGAAGGATTTTAAATTCTATTCTATATTTTACAGGGAGCCAATGAAGAGAAGCCAATATAGGAGAAATATGATCTCTCCTGCTAGTTCCTGTCAGGACTCTGGCTGCGGCATTCTGGATTAATTGGAGGCTTTTTATTAAGATATTAGGACATCCAGATAGTAATGAGTTACAGTAATCTAGCCTTGAGGAAACAAACGCATGGACTAGTTTTTCTGCATCATTTTGAGACAGGATGTTCCTAATTTTGGAAATGTTGCGCAGGTGAAAGAATGCAGTTCTAGAAATTTGTTTTATGTGTGAGTTAAAGGACATGTCCTGGTCAAAAATAACTCCAAGGTTTTTTACAGTAGTGCTGGAGGCCAGGGCTATGCCATCTAGAGTAGCTATAATTTTAGAAAAGTTATTTCTGAGATTTTTAGGCCCAAATATAATGACTTCTGTTTTCTCCGAGTTTAAAAGTAAAAAGTTACTGGTCATCCAAGCCTTTATGTCAGTTAGACAGGCTTGAAGTCTGGTTAACTGGTTTGTGTTAACAGGTTTAATAGATTGATATAACTGAGTGTCATCCGCATAGCAGTGGTAATTAATAGAGTGCTTCCTAATGATATATCCTAAAGGAAGCATGTACAGGGTGAACAGAATCGGTCCTAGCACAGAACCTTGTGGAACTCCATAACTAACTTTTGTTCGTGTGGAAGGTTCATCATGGACATGAACAAACTGGAATCTGTCCGATAAATAGGATTGGAACCACTTTAACGCTGTTCCTCTGATACCAATCACATGCTCCAGTCTCTGTAATAAGATGTTGTGGTCAATGGTGTCGAATGCTGCACTAAGGTCTAGGAGGACAAGTATCGAAACAAGTCCATTATCTGAGGCTAAGAGAAGATCGTTGGTAACTTTCAACAGTGCTGTTTCTGTACTATGATGTGCTCTAAATCCTGATTGGAAATCTTCAAATAGTTCATTCCTGTGTAAGTGGTCTGATAGCTGCTTAGCAACAGCTTTTTCTAGGATTTTAGAAATAAATGGCAGGTTGGATATTGGTCTATAATTAGCCAAGACACCTGGATCAAGACTAGGCTTTTTGAGTAAAGGTTTGATTACTGCAGTCTTAAAGGCCTGTGGTACGTAGCCTGATACTAGAGATAAATTTACCAAGTCCAATAAAGATGAGTTCATTAATGGCAGGGTGCCTTTAAACAGTCTAGTCGGGATGGGGTCCAAGAGACACGTTGATGATTTCGATGAAGCAACTACTGATGTAAATTCAGAGAGATCTATAGGAGAGAAGCAGTCTAAACATAACTGAGGTCCTACAGATGATTCAAGAGCTACTGTAGTAAAAGATTCATTTATTGCAGGTATAGGAAGCATCTGCTGAATTTTATCTCTAATAGTTGTGATTTTATTTGTAAAGAAACTCATAAATTCATCACTGCTGAGAGCTAAGGGAACACTGGGCTCAACGGAGCTGTGACTTTTTGTCAGCCTGGCTACAGTGCTGAAAAGAAACCTGGGATTGTTCTTATTTTCCTCTATTAGTGATGAATAGTATGCAGTTCTGGCTTTACGGAGAGCTTTTTTATATGTTAGTAGACTGTTTTTCCAGGCTAGAAAAATTTCCTCTAAGTTTGTGGAACGCCACTTCCTTTCCAGCCTTCGTGATGCCTGCTTTAAGGTACGAACATGTAAATTATACCATGGGGCTAGTCTTCTCTGAATCACTAACTTCTTTTTCAGAGGGGCTACAGAATCAAGCGTTTCACGCAGTGAGGTTACAGCGCTGTCAACAACATGATCAATTTGGTAGGGAGTAGGATTAAGGCAGCTGCCCTCCATTATGTTTATACTTGGCATAGATGCAAATAAAGATGGAATCATTTTCTTAAATTTATTAACAGCGTTGTCGGATAAACATCTGCTGTAGTGGAATTTTCTTCCAGACGCTGCATGATCCATCATTTTAAATTCGAAAGTTATTAAAGAATGATCTGACAAAACAGGATTTGGGGGGAAAATTATTAGATGTTCAATTTCGATGCCATAGGTCAGAACAAGATCAAGGGTGTGATTGAAACAGTGGGTGGGTTTATTAACGTTTTGAATGAAACCAATTGAATCTAATATAGAATTAAATGCAATGCTGAGGCTGTTATTTTCAACATCTACATGAATGTTAAAATCTCCCACTATAATGACTTTATCTGATCTAAGCACTAAATCAGACAGGAAGTCAGGGAATTCAGTTAAAAACTCTGAGTAAGGAACAGGTGGACGGTACAAAATGACAAGTAGAACTGGTTTTTGTGTTTTCCAGTTTGTATGTGAGAGACTAAGAGTGAGGCTCTCAAATGAGTTATAACTGTTCTGAGGATGAAAGTTTAATAATAAGTTTGACTGGAAGATTGCAGCTACTCCTCCACCTCGACCTGTGCTTCGAGGAACATGATAATTTTTATGACTGAGGGGGGTTGATTCATTCAGACTGACATATTCATCCTGCTGTAACCAGGTTTCAGTAAGATAAAGTAGGTCAATTTGGTGATCAGTTATCAAATCATTTACTAACAGAGATTTAGAAGAAAGGGACCTAATATTTAATAATCCACATTTGACAGTTCTGTTTTTCTGTTCAATAAGAGGAGTGGTCTTAATTTTTATTAAGTTTTTATGAATAACTCCTCTTCTGTTAACTTCTGATTTGTTTGATTTATATGTTCGAGGGGCAGACACAGTCTCTATGTGGTTTGAAGGCGGCGGCGGCTCTAAGGAAACTGCAGAGAAGCGTTTTAGACTGAGTCTCTGCATCCCGGTCCCCACCCTGGATTGTCAGGCTTTAGGTCGGCTAAGAAACTCGGCCAAATTCCTAGAGATGAGAGCTGCACCATTCAAAGTGGGATGGATGCCATCTCTCGCTATCAGACCGGGTTTTCCCCAGAAAGTGGCCCAATTGTCTATGAACACACACAAGGATCGGAACTGCCTGGGTCACACACACAAACGGGGACACATCAGGCTAACACCGACACAGACAGCGGACTTGGAGAGACAGCACAACACACAGAAAGATAAACTCAAAAGACACATGAAAAGGCTACTTAACAACAGAGGGTCTAAAAGAACTAAATCCCAAACAGGCAGGGCTAGAACGAGGCTGGGTAGCTAATGCTGGCAAGGGAGAAACGCACAGACAACGCCTAGGACAAAATCAACCTGGCCAGGAACAAAGGGAAAAGGAGGGGTATATAACTAAGGGAAAAACAAGACACAGGTGAAAATAATCAAAATCAAAACAAGGTGAGACGAACAGACGAGGTGGATCCTGCCAAGTCCTTCAACATAAAAGTCCACTGCAGGAAGTCCATGGCAGGATCCTGACAGTACCCCCCGCCAAGGGGCCGGCATCTGACAGCCCCCAAGACTCAACCGTAGGCACACCAATCGGGTGGGCGGCGGGGGTCTCAGGTGGTGGGAGCAGGAGGGCGGGACGGCGGGCAGAACAGGGATCAGGGCAAACAGTTCTGTGGGTCTGGAACTAATTCTGGGGAGGCAAAGTTGGTAGCTGATCGGGTCTGAGGTCGCTCTGGTGGGCTCTGCAGCGGGCGTCAATCCGAGATCGCTCCGGTGGACGGCCTCTGCGGTTGGTCTGAGATGGCTCTGGCGGGCGACCTCTGCGGCAGGCATGGGTCTGGGGAGACTGAGAAGACCTGGCTGCCGCTGCTGCCCGCGGCCCTGGGGATTTTGGACCTCAGGAAGCTGAGACGGCGGTGGAAGTTCCGGCAGCGGCGTCTGCTGCTGCGGCTCGGGAGGCTCCAGCGGCGGCGTCTGCTGCTACGGCTCGGGAGGCTCCGGTGGCGGAAGCTGGGTCCGCTCGGGGAACTCGGGAAGCTGGGTCCGCTCGAGGAACTCGGGAAGCTGGGTCCGCTCGGGCTATTTGGGAAGCTGGGTCCGCTCGGGGAACTCTGGAAGCGGAGGCGGCCCAGGAAACTCTGGAAGCAGAGGCGGCCCAGGGCTCTCCAGGAAGCCGGCCGGCGGGCCCGGATTCTCTGGTGGCCGTCATAGTTGGCCGTCATAGCTCAGGAAACTCAGGAAGCAGCTGCGTCTCAGGAAACTCAGGAAGCAGCTGCGGCTCAGGAAACTCTGGAAGCATCTGCGACTGTGGTCCGGATGGCCCCGGGGACTCTAGCCCAGGGGACTCCGGTGACTGTGGCTCGGATGGCTGCGGAACTTGTAGGTGTTGCAGATGCTGAGATAATTGTAGGGGCTCTGGAGATGATGACCGGCGAGATGGTACTGGTGGCACTGAAGGCACCGAAGGCAGTGACCGGCAAGGCGGCACTGGTGGCACTGACGGTTCAGGTAGCTGCAGTGGCTCTGGAAGGTGTGGCAGCTCAGGGAATCTTGGACTCAGGGGACACAGTGGTGCGGCCGCTAGCCCCAGTGGACCCTGAGGCCTCTGTGGCTCCGACCCCGGTGGCTGCAGACCGTGGACCTCTGTGGGCCCAGCCGGTAGAGACTCTGACAGTCCAGGGAACTCAGGGAGCTCTGGGATCTCCGGTGGTTCGCAACACACTAGCGGTAGTGGTTTCTTTGATGGCTTGACCGGGTCCAGAACTAGTAGTGTCTCCGGAAGTGTTGTCCGGCGGGACAGCACCGGTGGCGACATGCAGCGAGACTGCTATGCTGGAGACTGCGGGGCTGGAAGCTGTGGCGGACCTGGAAGGTGAGGCGGCGGCTGTAGAGCAGTGACTGTTCGGGAAACTCTGGTAGTTGTGGAGGCTGTGGAAACTCTGACAACTCTAGAGATGGGAGAACCTCCGCCAGCCCCGGAAATTCTGGAAGTAGTTGCCGAGGAGGCTCTAATGGCCCCGGTGGCTGGCAGTGCTCCGACAGCCCTGAAAATTCTGGCAGGTGAGGATGCGCTGGCAACTGTGGGTGCCGATGAACCCCTGGAAGTTTCAATGGGAACTCAGGGGGCTGCAGGTCGGGATCCTTGGGTGACTGTGGCTTCCATGGAGGCTCTGGAGAGTCAGGTGACTCTGGCAGACCTGGGCACTGTGAAGGTCTTGGCAGATCTGATTGCCACAGAGGCTGGGACCCCTCCAGTAGCTCTGGTGGTTCGGACCACTCCGGTGGTTCTGGCCACTCCGGTGGTTCTGGCCACTCTGTGGGCTTTGGTGGTTCGGGCCACTCCGGTCGTTCTGGAGGCGGCGACCGGCAGGGCGACCGGCAGGGCGGTACCGGAGACGACACTGGGGATTCAGGTGGCAGAGTGGGAGAATGCGGTGCCGGAGACTGCTGTGCTGGTCATCTCCGACTGCGGCGACTCTGTCTGGCAGGTCAAGTGGTTGTGAAGGCACCGGATGCGGTAGCAGTGGCGAGGGAGACAGTAGCTGCGGACTGGCTGGTTGCTGCTGCGGACGCAGCGGGACTGGACGCTGCTGCAGTGGTGGAGGAAGGGGAGACTGCAGCCATGGCTGTTGGGACGTGAAAGAGGACTCGGCGGGGGCGACTCCCTGGCTGGTCTCTTCTGACGGCGGCGACTCCATCGCTGCTGTTGAAGTGGCTGTGGCAAGGAAGGTTGTGGCGGGGAAGGCTGTCTCTGGAGATAGCCTCCCCTGGCTCCATCGACTGGCCTGATAGCCAGGCGAGTTCCCCAATAGGAGTTCCAAAAAAGACTGTCCTCCTCGGAGAACTCCTCGTCTTCCTCTTCACTGAGGGTCTCCCAATCCGAGTCACTTGAGACGGGTTCGGACAGGAAGATGGATCGAGAAGTAAGTGAGGACGTGGGAGCTGGGCCAGACTGTTTGACGCACGTTGCAGGCTGAGTGGAGATTGGCTGCTGTGAACGGTTGCGTCCTCGCTGTCTGAATCTTGATGCGGGCTGACGATCAGGTGGAGTCCGGTTCAGAGGACTAATCCGGGGGTGACCATCACGGTTCATGACTGGAGCATACAGGAAAGGGTCATCCACGGGGTCATCTGAGGAGTACTCACTATCAAGCGGGTCGTCCAAAAAAGATCCCATAGAGTATCACGGGTCATGCTTCTGGGCTTGATTGCCCAGGAAGGTAATTAACCCTCTGGGGTCGATGCACGCGCCGGCGCGTTTTGACGCATCCTTTCCTGATAAGGCCGAAACAAACTTAAATTACTCGTCAATTCTGATCGTACAGATAAAAGAAATATATCATTCAAATCTGTAAAGGGTCTAGTTTTAGTGGTATACCATCAAAATAACAAAACATTGTGCTTTTTTTTAAATAAAGAAAGCCTACAGGGTGTGCTCTCGGCCTTTTCTGTCTCTGCCATTTCTTTTCACAGACGCGTAAATACAGACGCGTTTGGATGATGGCACGTCACGGACGTGAAGAAGCGCTTCTTGTATTCCACACAGAGACAAACAGTTTAGCTTGTCCTCAGAGTAAAAACACTGATTTTAACTCAAATGAGGATTGTTTGGCTCCTCATTGTTTTGTATTGTGCTGCACTAATCCTCTCCCATCTGCATTGACTGAAAGGCTCATTATGCGCATCTTTGTCTGGTCGTTCAGTGCGTCTCTTGTCTTCTCAGGTAAATCACATGACTATTCATCCTCAGACACACCCTCTTGCATATGGCCTTTCTGGACAAAAAGTGTCTTAGAAAATTTAAATCAGTGTATTGTTTACTGTGAATGTGCGAACAAGATGACATTCACAACACTGTGAAGTAAACACTTTAGCCTACAACATGCAGGTCTCCAAAGTCTTGTGAACCAATGTTCTGTTTGTGTTTTATGCTCTTATTTCAGTGAGTAAAAAATTGTAGTTTTTCACTAACCATGCATAAACACTTTTTTCTCAAAAACACAATCATGTATAAACATGCTGCTCACATATTATTTTAGCCAATTTTGTGTCTTGATTACAGTGTTATTAGACTTTTGACATTAATATGTTAAAAAGACACTGAAAAAAGCACAAATGTCAGGACATGTCAAAATTTGTCCAGGCCCCCAAAACCCCCTCAGACCCCAGAGGGTTAAATTTACCTGGTCAGAGGCTAGGGCATGAGAACGACTAACTAAGGGAGAAGGGAGTGGGGAATTAATAATCAAGCTTCCCACTCTCAGGCTGTCCAGGGCAGGGGCTCAACAGTGATGCCGAGCGGGCATGGCAAAACCTCTTTGCGGGTTAAGACGGGGCTTAAAAAATCAAAAACAGGCTAGGCTGGGCGGAGTACCAGGAGGGGAAAAAAAAGAGCATGGTCCTTGTGGCCAGGTTGTTCTGTCAAACCGCGAGGTTTTAATTTTAAAGGACCAAATACGCTCAAAGAGACTGGTACTCAGTGCAGGCAAGGTTTTATTTACAGAAATCAAAATACAAACAAAGGTTTGGGTCAAAGGAGAACAAGGGGTTAACAACAGACAAGACGAAACATGAAACCTGAGACTCAGACACTAAACTAAGAGACACACAGAACACACGCACAGGGAACACGGACTCAAACGGGGAGCTCGGGAGACGGTCTGGTCACACACGCACGGGGACACAGACTCACACGGGGAACTTGGGTCCACTGCAGGAAGTCCATGGCAGGATCTTGACACAATGATTTCAGGAACATCACTGAAGATGTGCCCAGAGGCATGAGCAGATGTATTTTCACAGCACTCTTCATTTTTATATTACGAATGTAAACAAGCTACACTTTCATTCAAATACTACTGATAATCTCTACTGTACTGAATGATCAATTATCAGTTTCAGGGAGCATATACTTTTGATACTTGCATGTATTGCATTTTCTTGATCACACTTCTGTACATTTACTTTTAGTGCAGTATTTCTACAGTGTAGCCTATTGGCATGTTTACTTAAAGTTTATGAGCAGTTTTTGTACCACTGATTATTACAGGCAGTACACGTGAATTCATCACATTTGATGAAACATACTGTATGTACAGAAAGATGAGCAAGATCACTTACTTGGCATCTTGCTTCATGATAAGGCTGATGCACCTCCTTTAAAACTGACCCAATTCGTCCTTCTGCAGCATGTATGCCTTTCATGGACAGATATCCCTTCATCATTTTACGGCCATATGTTGGCCCAACACAAAACACAATAAACAGAATAAACATAGAGAACTGCTTTAAGGAATCCCTTGCTGCTGGAGACCTTACACCTTCTTCCTCTCCACTTGTAGTAGGATCTTTCTTTGTAGCCAAGAAAGATTTGACCTTACGACCTTGTATTGATTACCAAGGTCTAAACAATATCATATATATACATACATATACATAAATCAATATCAATATCAATACATATCAAGAGTACATATACTCTACCTCTGATGGTCTGAGGATTTGAAATTCTGAAGGGTGCCACCACCTTGATCTACGAAGTACATACCATCTAGTATGTAACCGAGAGGGAGACAAGTGGAAAACAACGTTTACCACTCCCCTCAGACACTTTGAATATCTACTTATGTCATTCGGTCCTACCTATACCCCTGCAGTATTTCAGGCTCTAATCAACAATGTTCTTTGTGATTTTATTAACTGTTTTGTTTTCACCTATAGACAATATCCTTGTGTTTTCCAAGAACAAGAATGACCACATCTTCCATGTCAGACAGGTATTCCAGTAACTTTTAGAAAACAAGCTTTACATAAAAGCAGAGAAATGTGAATTCCACATTACTACTGCATCTTTTTTGGGTCAGATCATTGACCAGAGTCAGCTCAAAATGGATTGCAGCAAAGTACAGATGGTTTCTAACTGGTCAGCAGTGTCTAACTGCAAACAACTGCAACGTTCCCTGGGTTTCTCAAACTTTTACAGACATTTCATTAAGAATTACTCCAGAGTCAGCCTCTCACATGCTTGACATCTTCCAGGACCCCTTTTTCTTGGTCCCTTTGAAGTCAATAAGGCATTCAAGACAAGCTTCACCACAGCCTCAATTCTAAAATAGCCTGATACAAACCGACAGTTCATAGTTGAGGTTAATGCCTCAGACACACGTGTGGGAGCAGTACTGTCCCAGCGTTTGATGGAAACCTGTAAAACCTACAAACTTCACCCTTGTGCCTTCTGTTCTTGAAAGTTTTCTCAAGCGGAAAGAAACTATGATATCAGCAACTGGAATTAACATGACACCCTGAACTTTACTTTCATGATCTCTGATTCTTTGTTGTTTTTTTTCTCTGCCTAGTCTTCTGCTAGTCCTGTTTTGCCAAGTTTCAGCAGTCACTGGTTTGGGAGTCATAGAACCAGCATTTGGAATCCCCTCTCCTCACTCACCTGTTCCTTGTGTCTTCTGAACTCAGCTCAGCAGCATTACTTGTTAGTAGTATAGGAATGGTTTGTCTTGTGGGCATAAGCGGGAGGGGTCCCTTTTTATGATCGTGTTTATGACAGCCATAAAAACAATAAAACCATAAAATCGTCGTCACGCTCTCCTCCCACCGGGCGGCGCTATTTTCCTATTGGTCATGACGTTGTTTGTGGGATGTGTCTGTTGTGGTGTATAAATGTTGATGTATGTGTCTCATTCAGTATGATTTTATCTAAGTACGACTTCAAGCAACCATGGGCAACATGTGTTTGCCAAGATTGACAAAGCGATCAAAGAGGACAAGGGTATCTCAGATGCTGATCGGGTTAGGAGATGCTTGCATTATGATGACGTGGAAACTGCTGAGGAAATGTGTCACTCGTCTCCTGAGCAAGCTGCGACTCAGAGCCTGTGAGACAGGATGGTAAGAATCTGCAGTCCTATGCCTGTGCTAAGTATGGTGGTTAGGTGTGCGTGTGTGTGTGTGTGTGTTTAGCTGTGTTTAACGATGTATTTCATATTTCTAAATAGAGATTGACAGGCTTTACCCAACACTCGCAGGATTTACCCAACACCATCGCCGCATTCCAGAGATGAAGAGCAGTCAGTGGTCTTTGTGGAGACGATGGAACAGGCCGTGGAACGGGATCAACTGTTTGTCCCAGGAAAATCACGAGTGTCTTTGGGGATTTCCCCGCAGACTTCATGGCGCGTCGTTTTGACTTCGTTATGGAAAAACTGTGGACAGCCCGATTCATTCCGGCTCTCTCAGCATACCTGCGCAAGAATGGCATGGTTGTTGAAAATCCGAGGATTGCAGGAGCTGCCGAAGTTATTCTGCAAAACTTGAAGATCATCAATGCCGATGAGGTCTGGGGCTTCAAGAATTTTGCGGAAATTGCAAATCTGTCAGTCCTCATGGACACCTGGACAGCAGGGCTAGTGTGAAAACAGCATTGTTCCATGCCTTTTCGTTGTTGTCATTAAATACTTTTGTATTTCATTAAATATTTCTGTATTTGTGAAGCTTTCCATCATCATCTGTATTCAATAAATATTTGTGAAGTTCTCCATCATTATCTGTTTTGATGTTTTTTCATTAAACACCACGGCATGTATGCTTTATCGTATTACAGTGTCTGGGTACCATGCTTATGATTTGTGAATATGAGTTTTGAAAAGAAACTAGTCATTATTGCTAACATGGAGGGGGCCATGCACAGAATTTACCATGATCCATCCCACCCCGGCGGTCTATCTGGTAATAACAAGCTGCGCAATGCAGTTAGAGCAGCCACAGGGATTAATCCAGCATTATCTGATGTCAAAAAATATTTATGGTCAGAAGACGCTTACACCTTACATGCACCCACCTGGAAAAAATTCCCCAGGCGACGAGTGGGAGGGATCGACCGCCAACACCAGTGTGACCTTGTGGACATTCAATTCAATTCAATTCAATTCAATTTTATTTGTATAGCGCCAAATCACAATACAAATCATCTCAAGGCACTTGACATGAGTGAATACGCTGAAGAGAATGATAAAGTGCGCTATCTATTAATGTGCATCGATGTATTTTCAAAATATGCATGGGTTCGATGTCTAACATCAAAGAGTGGGCCTGTTGTAGCAAATGCATATAAGAGCATACTGGATGAAGGTAGGGTGCCACTTAGGCTTGTACTTGTACTTTTCTCTACATATAACGAAACTAAAGCCTCCGTCGTGGAGAGGTTTAACAGAACGTTTAAACATTTAACAGATGTTAATTCGCGAAGATATATTGATAAAATAGACGATCTGGTGAGGTCGTATAACTCGGCATATCACAGGTCAATTAAAAGATCTCCGGTGACCAGAGAAAATGAGCAGGAGGTGATCCAGGCGCTGTACAAGACCCAGGATGAAAACCACCGGGCACTATTCAAATTTAATATACATACATATATACATACACACATACATATACATACATACATACATATAGATACAGTAAGGATTTTAAAACACAGAGGGGTTTTCAGGAAGGGGTACCTCCAAACATTCAAAGATGAAATTTTCACTATTAAAGGATGACGTCCGACAATCCCCGCTGTGTACACACTGTGCGATTTAGCTGGCGAGACTGTGAAAGGGACATTTTATCACCAAGAACTCCAGCCTGTGATTGTAGATCCGTACAAGCCGTATAACATAGAGGAAATAAGAGCCAGGAGCCGTGGGAAGTTTTTGGTGAAATGGCTCGGATGACCTGAAAAATTTAACACCTGGGTGGATATTCACACCATCTGAGAGAGACACCACAGGACACAATGGTCACACCGTGATCAAGAGCACCCCGGCGCCATCACCGCACAGTCATCTATCAAGCAATGGGAGAGGTGAATAAACACCTATTGTGATTTAAAGGATTGAGGGATCAAAAGGAACATTTGTAAACAGTAGGGTGTCGACATGGCCGGACTACGAGTTTTTGTCACACTCCCAAGTAATGCATCAACAAAATTATATCCCAACAACAAGATTTGGTGCTACAGGGTTCAGCTAGCCAGACTGATACAGTTGGACGACATGTATGAAGTTGGGCTTTCAGAGATCCAGTACCCCGCAACATGGCTCAGCTTCCCCAAAGAAGATGCATCCATATTGATAAGAGCCCCTAAGGCGGGGAAGGAAAATACGCTGACCATCCCTGTAGGACACTATGACAGTGTAGACAGAATAACACAGGAATTCAACAATGCGTGCGCGCTAGACGCAAACAGTATGTTTATAAAAATGCGCTACAATCAGATTTCACACACAAAGAGTCCAAATATCTGGTGCTGAAGGACTGGTGCTGAAATTTAAAGGCCGGCTTGCTAGGATACTGGGCTTTGATCCGGATGAAGCAGCCCTTAGTATCCCATCCAGGGCGAAAATATTTACAGCACCACACCCTGCGGATATTCACGCAGGATTGTATAATATTTTTGTATATACAGACGTTATCGAACATGGCTGCTGAGATATTATCAGAATCAGGCCGGTGGTGAATTGCACGGTTTTGCCAGTGCGCACACCCAATATGGAAACGGTCTCGGTGGGTTATTCCGGAATCTGTTTAGATGGGCAGTTCCGCTGCTCAGAAATGGCTTTAATCTAGTGAAACCACATTTAAAATCAGCAGCTGCTAATATTGCCGGTGATGTGATGAGCAATATTTCACGCAAGTTGATGAATGGGAGACAGGAGGGGGGTGGTGTTGCTGTCTATATGCCTAGGGGGATTAAACGCCCTCCTGGAGAGCTGGCGACAGCTCACGGCCAGACCAAAAAGGTGCGTAAAACAGCGAGTGGGTCTGTCAGGCGGAGCAGATCAGCAGTCTCCAGCTGTCAAGCGGCACAGATCAAGATCTAACAGCAGAAGTGCGACTAAAGACATATTTTAACAATGTCGCTCATTCACAGCCAGTCCGCATTGAACATTGAAAAATCTACATTTATTGAAATCCCTCCGGTTTCTGCGATTAACGACACGCGACCTATTGATTTTTTCATCTCCTGTAGCTCTGAAGATTATCTGGATCTAAATGATACTCATTTGTATTTACGCGTGAAAATCACAAATCCAGATGGGACAAACATTGGAAACGGTGTAGACGTGGGCTTTGTGAATTATCCAGGATGCACACTGTTTTCGCAGGTGGATGTGATGCTAGGTGACAGATTAATTACCCAGGCCTCAAACACGTATCCTTATCGGGGTGTGATTGAATGCTTAATCATTGAATGCGGACATATGAATAACCATACCCTGGACGGTGAAAACAGGGGCTTAGGGGTCAAAGGCCGCTATACAGAAAACAGCAGGATTGTGGAATTAATTGCACCGGTACACGTGGACCTGTTTTTTCAGGAAAAATTCCTACTAAACGGATTCGACATTTCCATGACATTCATCATGGCGAAAGACGAATTCTGCCTGATGGCCGCACCCAATACACATTTCTGTGTTAAAATCCTGAACGCCAGTCTTTTTGTGAAAAAGGTCACGCTTTCACCCAGCCTCAGACTCGCCCACTGCAGGGTGCTGCAGCACACTAACGCGAAATATAGCGTCGACAGAGTGGCGCTGAAAACACACTCGATTCCTCCCGGAACCCGGGTGTGCTGTCAGGACAATCTCTATCTGGGCCACATCCCTAAATTTGTCATCCTAGGCTTCATCGACAACGAAGCCTATACCGGGAGATTTACCAGAAATCCATTTAATTTTGAACATATGGACCTAGAGTATTTATGTCTTGTGGGAATGCAGACACACTCTGTGACTAGTATTGCAGTATAGTGTAATCCTATATGTTTAGACACGTGACAGGGTCACCGCTCTTCACTATGTCTTTACTATGAGGGAAGGTAAAGGGAATAACAACTCCATATATGGTAATGGTCCGAATTCCTTTTGTGGAAAAGTACTGGTATGTAGGGCGGTGGCCAAGTTACAAGGTATATACATTCTATAGATTTCGCCTAGAGCTCAGATCTCTCCGTGTGCCACATGAGGGTTGATCTCCAGAGCGCTCTGTATAGTTTTAATAAAACCTGTAATCAGCTGAACCACCCAGCCGCCTCTGTGTACTTCCTCATCAACGGACCTGTGTAAAACATGTGAGTATTCAACAGTTTCTATGTGGACGGCCAGGCCCACCCCGCTAAGGCATTTCAACCCCACTTTCCCTGGGGTCAGTACGCGCGCGAATATTATCAGCTAATCCAGACAACCGGACGGCATCTTAAAGACAGGTCGCTGTCCATTACACGGGAAGATTTTGGTCAGGGGTATGCCCTCTTCTGCTTTAACTTGGAGCCTGATGGCAGGGAAGGGGCAAACGTGTCTTTAATCAAAACTGGAAATGTCCGACTGGAAGTAAGGTTCCGGACTCCTCTGGCGCGCACCGTTAACTTAATCTGTTACGCAGTCTACGATTCACTTATTGAAGTGTCAAACAGTAGACTGCTGGTAGACTATTGTTGAGACATGAACACAATCGAATTGGCTGGCGCTGCTAAAAAGATAATTGGCGACAGAACCTATTTTGTGGGCGTGAAGCCCTGTGACCATCTGACCAGACTCAAAATAACCAAACATCCTGCCGCTGTGATTGTAAACACCGATCCTTCCACCTTGCCTGGGGAGCGCTGGCTATATATTTGACAAGTGACCGGCGAGCATATTTTTTTGACAGCTTCGGGCACGCCCCCGACAAATTCAATCCCCATATTGGCTGGTTTCTCCTAAAAAACGCTAACAGAGTGCTTTATTCACGTAGTCAGGTTCAGGCGCCCTTCTCGGTGACCTGTGGCTAGCACTGCGTGTTTTTCCTGAGGCATATCCAGCAAGACATGAACTATAACAAGTTTATTGTGTGTGTGTGTAATGAGCCTGTACACAGTATGTTTAAATGTGTTCAATGGGTATGTCTGAGATGATAAAATGATAATAATAAAGATATGTTGTGTGTGCATATTGATTCGTGGTGTGTTTTTATTTTACAATGAGATAAAATAAAGACCTTGTACACAGAAATACATTCAAAATGTTAGAAAATTTATTACAGGCCACAATAAGCAGGACAACAAATATTGCCAAAAAAATACATTCACCAGGACACCAAATATTGTCAAAAATACATTCATCAGGACATCCAATATTGTCAAAAAAAAAAACATTCATCAGGACATCAAATATTGTCAGAATACATTCAATATGGTGGTGACATCACAAACACATTTCACATTGTCAGTAGCCCTGCAAATACAATCACACATGACAAATACATTCAGCATGTCAGGAATTTATTACAAACACATTCAATATGAGTGAAAATAAAATAAAATAAAATACATTCATTATGTCAGATCATCATTATTGCAAATAACAGGTCAGAATAGTCTTAAATGAGTCAGTATTGAGCCCAGGGCACAGAGGACTGTTTGTGATGTGCAGCCCTTATGGGTCTTGGCGGAGCTGTGATAGTTCTGCTTTTCTTTTCACTGGTGTATGAGGAGCTAGATTCTAGCTCATCTTTACCTGTCTTATACTCCTGTATGACCCGTCGTGCCACTGTGTTTGATACTGCTGATAATGGTACATTCAAATCTGCAAGTGTTTTTAGAAACTGCTCCCACCCATGAGGAGTCAGAGACCCTGAGACACGATGGGGTGCAGTGACTCTTTTAATTAAATCATATAGGTGCGTGCCTCTGATCGTCTGATTGTTGATTCTGACTTCACCTTGGGCTGACCATGAAAACACATCTGGTGATCTAGACAGTGCAGACATGATGTGCTCTGCATTTTTTCTCTGTCTCTTGGGAATATGTTTCAGCACCTCATCAACCACCAAATCTCGCAACCACTACCTCCTGCAGACCCTTGCATGGGAGGCAGCGACAAAGTCAACACACCCTTTTCACGCTCGCCCTGTCTCACCAATGTGAGATACCTCTGTAGAATTGCAGCATACTTTTTGGCCTTCTCATGCACATCAACCCCTTGGTCATATAAAACAGCAGTCATCTCCCGGTCAAGGTCATTCTGAGCAGTCTGTCTTATGTTACCGCTGGCCTGGTTTTGCTTTAACATCTCCAGCTGGTGATGCGGTACAAGATACATTTTCTGGGCATGCTCCATATCTACCTATTGTTGATGAGACTGATGATCGCAGGTAAGGTGGCTTCTAACAGGGGGAGCAGGAAGCCTCTTGACTGATTGATAAGCTTCCTCTTCCTGACGCCGGATAGTTTCCTGTCAGCTACAAGTCTGATTACTGATTTGGGCTTTTCAGCTGTGTATACTGCTTGTCACTCAGAGGGATATTTCCCTTTAACACATTGAGAGCAATCTCACACAGAGCGGTAATAAAGTCATTCTCACAGCTGCTTATGATGGCACGTCTTTGCCTCGGTGCTGATTTATGCAGGAGCTCCAGCAATGGCAGATTTCTACGCATACGGTGAGACATTGTCACTTACCCCATCTGGGGATGTACACAACTTGCTGGGTAGAAAGTAGGTTAGTTCTAAGTCTCAGATGGTCAGGTGTCTTTGCTTTATAATCAATTAGCAAGTACCCGTATGGTGCACTTGTGGCATCATTGAATGCCTCTAAAAAGTATTTTGTATTACCAGGGTACATCTGACGTGCAATCAGTGCCACCTGGTATCTGTCACGGGGGTTTTTGAACAAAACTAGATAGTTAGTGTTTAAGCTAATAGTACGACTGGCTTTACCCTGTATGAACAAATTCTGTACTAGATAGATACAGGTTGTTTTTGTCTGGAGGCAAAAGGGTGTCATCACACAGTGACTCTGGCAGCCCGTTGACAAAATTTATGTCAATAATCTTTAGGAGTTGATCGTACGCTGCCTGCCAGCACGAGTAGATGTAGACAACATTATCAATTCTGTGTGAAATAAGACTCTGTGCATTCTCAATAAGTGTTTTGACAAAGACAGTCTTCCCGCTATTAGAGGGCCCACTTACAATCATGCTAAAAGGGTGCATTAGACGCCCGTCAAATTCCAACTTAGTATCCATAAGGCAATGTTCTGTAGTCAGGCAGGACCCTGCGTTTGTTGTAGACTACACAAACTTTCTTTGCGACACTGACATTTTGTAAATGGAACTTTCTCTTATCACGTCTGATGGTGTCAGTCTCTGTGATGATGTGCTTGTCTGATTGCTGATCAGCCACAAATGATTTAACAAGCCCTGCTAGAGACTCCTGAGTCACAAAGATGCGTTAGCTGAATTCAGAGTTACCCCTTTACATTTCACGTCTCTTCCCTCTCTGAGTATGGTAAGCATAGCATTTGGGTCCACCTGAGACAAACTCTGTGATAAAATCATCCTCCCCGTCATCATCATCATCACACATCTCGTCTGTCAAGTCACCTAGGTAAGGGCCTAGACTCGGCATCCACTCACCGGGTCTAGATGTGAAAATGACAGAATCAGTATCACAGTACAGTACACGCTCCTGCAACTTGTCCAATAGCTCGTACAGCATGAATCTGGCATGGGCAGTTGTCACAGCGCCAATAAACACATTCACATCACTGGCCCGGCCGTCTCGGTCATCACTATGACGCTACTTCATCAGATATGAAGCAAAACTGTCTGACATCAAAATGGTCACTAAACATGAGCTCTGTGAATCGCTCAGCCTCAGTGATCAACTCACATGTGCCCATATTGCCCATATTGGTCCTCATGCTGAAACGCCCCCACCCCACAATGAGTTTAGCAGGAGCTTGTTGCAGCTCCTGACAGCTTTATTGACAACAATCTTCAGGGTTTAGTCTTATACCTTCATGGGCTTCATAGTCATGGATATACTGCTGCTTTTCCTCCTCTGTCTTGACATTTTTGGGGTACCCCGAGGCCTCCTGCTTACATTTCAAAAAGGTTTTAACATATTCCCGAAATAATGTGTTAGTCTTTTTCGGAAAATGCCACACTTCATCAATGCTCACAAGGCGGTGGCCCTTCTCAATAGCTTTTTCAAGCTCGAAGGAAACCCACGTCCCCGTCAGCTGTCTCTCACAGTCGGTGTGACTGCAGGCACTGCCCTGATTCAGCTCCTCGCAGCACTTGCGACAGAGGGGGAACATGAGCTTGTGGTGGCACCTGTATGGCAAAACAGGATGGTACAGACCTCTAGGGGGCAAAACAGTACACTTGACAAAGCCAAAATAATTTTCAATGCTGTCAAAATTGCCTACAATTATTTCGGGATGCCCAATTGGATAATCTTTCTTAGCCTGGACAGTAGGATACAGGCTTGTGAAATCGTAGTAATGCACTTTTTCTCCCTCTGCGCACACTGTCACATGCAAGAGCTTCATAGCATTTGTCCTCCCACCAAATAGTGCATCCTTAGGATTCAGACGCTCAGGCTTCTTGTAGTCTGCAAGAAATGCCTTGACAGCTGGATCTGTCTGCTTTATCAGATTCCACTCACACTCCCACATCACAACCACACTGACACCGTGACAGCCGTAGAGCTTCAACTTTGTTGTTAAACTGCGCGTAGAGCCCTACATTATTCTCGGCAGCGGATTCTGGGAAGCATTTTATACAGCGGTATACACGTATTTGAGCCATTGCACAGACACATCTGAGAATGCTTTATTACATTCCAGATACATCCCATCATAGGTGAGTGGCAGTGTGTCCTGAGGCAGGAAGAGCTTCTTAAAAATGCCCATACAACTTGATGCCAGTGTCATGAACGCAAAAGGGTCGGTCTCTGTACACTGCATGAACGCTGTGCGGTAAATCTTGCATGCCTTGCGCAATACCGCAACATCATTTCGACAATAATAAGGTAGCTCAGCCCTCATTTTAAAAGTATCGTCTTTAACCCCATTATACCACTGCATGAATTTCACCTGCTCCCTCTGGGGCATCTTGTCATAGCCATAATACTCTGGCGAGGGGTAGGGGCCTTCATAAAATTCATTTTCAACAGTGTTGAATTTGTGAGGAAAGTACCCTTTGGACATGCCATCAAAGCCTAAGGCGGCTGGTGTTTTAGCCAGACTCATAGGCAGAAAGCTGTATGAATCGATCCACCGCTGGCTGTAGTCCTCATCATACATCATGATGACACGACTACCTTTCATGATGACTAGGGGCGTAATGCTTTGTCTCACAAGATAGTCGAGCACAACATAACTGTCAAACCCTGCTGCGTTATGCGCTATGAACGTATAGCCCTTGTACTTCTTGCGTCTAAACTGTCTGTTATACGCGGCCACACAATCAACACCTGTGTAACAAAACGGGTACGGGTCAACGTTTTCATACATCTCCATGGCACAAACATAATTCGCTTCATGTCTCCCATCACGGTATCTGGTTTCAAAGTCATACAGAATGTAATTATCAGGGGGTTCCTCCTCTACCTCTTTAGGCGGCAGCTGCTGGATGTAGCACTGATGTACCATGTCCCCTCTAAGTGCACCGCAGTGTCTGCACCGCGGGGCTGCACATCTGTGTCTAGGGTTCTTTATGCATGTCCTGTAAATTTTTCCACACCCCTCACAATATTTAACTGTAGCACAGGGAATCATATTGTGTTTAGGGTCAGGTAATTTGTGGTTCTGGAAACACTGCATTGATTTACAAATGCGCTTGCATACATCACATTTGACTGTGGGGCCAGGATGCTGTTGCTGCTCACACGTGGTGAAGCAAACATTACACCTGTGTAGGCAATTATGCAGCAAGGGTGTCTCGTATGTGTTATAACAAAGTTCACAGAAATATGAGCCACCAAAAAAACCTTTAGGGTTGGTTATCAGGTAATAGTGCTCCCCATGTAGATAAGGCCAGATGGTGCAATGGTGTGGGGATCCGTGAATCTGGAAACAGATTGGCCGTTTTCTACCAGCACCGCCGCCGCCGTGATGAAAAATGATTATCTTTGCATCTATTTCCCTCTCAAATCTAGTGACATCACTAAAACCCACCTGCTGTTTGGTGGAAAGACCTACAGATTCCTGTAGCTCTTTAGCTGTGTAATATTTCCAGAGCCCCCACTGAGGGGTTTTCTGCTCTGATAATACACATACTGACCTCTCGTGCACCGCCTCAGCCGGCGGTGTGGTGTCCTGACTGTACAGCAACAAATCATCAAAGTTTATGGTAGGAAAACATATAGCCACATCACCTTGAGATGAAACAGCCGCGTCCTCATGCACGCCTCGATCTGAGTCAGATGGTGCGGAATCCTCCTGAAGATGCAGTGGCCATGCTGTTGTATCCTCTTCCACCTGAGGATACGTGAACTGTAGCTCCCCCTGCTGCTGCTCCAGAAAGTGTGTGGCGGCTGCAGTCTCCGCTGCCCACTCCGACACCCACAGCTCGGTCTCCTTATCGAGCAGCGGTGTCGCTGCAACACATGTATCGGTCTTCTTCTCCTTCTGCTCCTCCTTTTTCTTCTTCTTTGCAGATCTTGCAGGGGCGGCTCTCAGTCTCTTCGCCGGATGAAAATCGTCTAGATATAAACACAGACCAAACCGTTTAAAAAGTATTTAAAACAGTGTTATAAACAACCCGTTTATTTAAATGTGTTGAAATGCACTTTATATCAATCTCATACCCTCACTATCGTAATCACAGAGTTGTTTGCGAGGTGTTATCACATGCTCACGACACAGATTCGACGGTCCGGGGAGCTCATTCGTCCTCAGCAGCCAGCGGCCGCTCCGCGACTCTTGAGCGGCTGGGTAGCACAGCCCCGCTGGGGCTTCCTCCTGTCCCTCCGCTCACCGAGCTCTCGACACCCGCTACATTACCAGATTGTATAAAAGATAATCAGCTACACCACCCCCGATAAAACAATACTAAGCATTGATCCTACTTTAAACAGGAATACACATCAGAATAACTCTCACCTTTATCACGCAGGTATGCACTGCTACGTTTATCCGAATCAGCGCTGGAGCCTGTTGAGCGGACCGTATTTCCGTTAGAATCACCTCAGTAACAGGCACAGACCGAGATAAAATATATTATAAAATTATAAAAGAAGGATACATACCTCCAGCAGCTGTTGCTGAATGTGGAGAATCCTCATCCAACAACGAAATGGTTGCGGCACCTGATGGAGTCACGCTATTTTGAAATACATTGTATACATTGTGAGCAACCAATGCAGACTGGCATAACTAGACTGGTTCCCTGAGGAACAAGGAAAATGATTTTGTACCAGTGTCTATATTGCAGTAAAAAAATGGACATTTCCATGTTGCTTTAGCTGCCCAAAAGCAGAAGCTCTCCAGTAGTGACGGATATACTGGAGAGCTGAGTTACACCGAGTTAATCATCAAAGACGATCTTAAATGCAACCTAGTCCATCAGTGGATAGTTTTTGACACAGATCATGCATCGTGCTGAACCAGTTCATTTGATTCTGTCTGGGAAACACAGAGGAGATACCATTTCTCATAGCAAAAGACTCCTCTTCCCCTCTTTTCATTCCTCATTTTGGGTCATTCATAGCTGAAGACACACACCTCTCAAATTGACTGACAAACTATCAATATAACATATTGTTACTCCTCTTGTCACCTTTCTCCTCTTCCCCTAGCAGGTGCTGTCCCGTCAAAGGAAGAATTCCAGTCTGTGGACTTGATTATCATGAGCTTAGTAAATCTAGAGCTCTGTCTAATCCTCATAAATTATATTTTATGTCCTGTTTCCTAGCAGTGATGTGAAGTACAGGGCTCTGGTTGCAACAGATGGTAAAAATTATAGACTTTTAACTTTGTCTATGAGGTCTTTAAGGTATGAAGGAGCTTGATCATGAAGGGATTTGTATGTGAGAAGAAGGATTTTAAATTCTATTCTGTATTTTACAGGGAGCCAATTGAAGAGAAGCTAATATAGGAGAAATATGATCTCTCTTGCTAGTTCCTGTCAGGACTCTGGCTGCAGCATATGCAGCCTGACTGAAAGGACTCTATTAGTGGGGGCTGATATCTGGCCTATCTTAGGGGGTCTCAGTCAAAACACAGGGTCTGATCAGTTCTGATCAAAGAGTTTAATTCCCCTTAGCAGCCTTGGTCTGCAGCACTGCAGTAAAAATATTCATATTCCACCTGTAGTAAGACAAACTACAAGTTAAACTCGATCAATCTAAGCTGTCCTCAGTGCAGGACAAACAGGTCTCTGTGCAACTGCTGTGGGATGATTGCACAAGGATTGTCTCCAGTGTGGAGTACAACTTGTAATGAAATTTTGCTGTAGCTCGTCTGTCTTATGATGGTTGTAAAAGGCACCATGTGTTTTTACAATATTAGCAATGTTTGCTATTGACTTATTGATCAGAGAACTGTGAATCTTTCCAATATCACCTATATCTTGGCAGTAGGTTGTTTGTTACCATTGCACGCTGTAATTCCCATCCTGGGTAGTAGACTAACGTTAGGCTCTCATCTGGAAAAAGTGTACACGCTTCAAAAATTTGCGAGTCCTCATTCATGATAATGTGTAAATGTTCCTACATCTACTATACATATATGATGCTGTTTGTTGCTTAGCAACAGACTAGCTTTAGTCTAACACCTAAAAATTAACTAAACTCTCTGAACAAATCAATAACTGCTACATATTCCTGTACTAGCCAAGTAGCTTTCTATTTTGCCCAGTACTTCTTGGTATTTCCAGACATAACGCTTGTTAGCCTATCAGTTAGCTTAGCTAGCTACTAACATGGCTTCTCCCTCTCTCTCTCTTTTCTGCTCGGTGTGCCACATGTTTAGTTATTCCTCTGCCTCCTTTAGTAATAATGATATTTGTAATAAGCGGGTGTGGAGCCACCAAGCTCAGGGACAGTTAACTGTCCAAGGACAGCTCCGGAGCAGCCCAGAGAATTAGCCTGGGTGACGGAAACATACTCCTAAGCAGAAGACAGCGGCTCATCACCTGCCTGTTCACATTTCTAATAGATTTTCCCCGCTCAGCGACACAACCGCGAAACCGACTCTGATAATTGGCGATTCCATAGTTAGAAACGTGAACCACCTCAAACCACATAGAGATTGTGTCTGCCCCTCGAATATACAAATCAAATAAATCAGAAGTTAACACAACAGGAGTTATTCATGAAAACCTAATAAAAATTAAGACCACTCCTATTATTGAACAGAAAAACAGAACAGTCAGATGTGGATTATTAAATATCAGGTCTCTTTTGTCAAAATCTGTTAGTAAATGATTTGATAACTGATCACCAAATTGACTTACTCTGTCTTACTGAAACCTGGCTACAGCAGGATGAATATGTCAGTCCGAATGAATCAACCCCCCTCAGTCATAAAAATTATCATGTTCCTCGAAGCACAGGTCGAGGTGGAGGAGTAGCTACAATCTTCCACTCAAACATATTAAACTTTCATCCTCAGAACAGTTATAACTCATTTGAGAGCCTCACTCGTAGCCTCTCACATCTGAATTGGAAAACACAAAAACCAGTTCTACTTGTCATTGTGTACTGTCCACCTGTCCTGAGTTTTTAACTGAATTTCCAGACTTCCAGTCTGATTTAGTGCTTAGTTCGGATAAAGTCATTATAGTGGGAGATTTTAACATTCATTTAGATGTTGAAATAACAGTCTCAGCAATGCATTTAATTCTACATTAGATTCAGTTGGTTTCACTCAAAATGTTAATAAACCCACCCACTGTTTCAATCACACCCTTGATCTTGTTCTGACCTATGGCATCGAAATTGAACATCTAATAGTTTTTCCCCCAATCCTGTTTTGTCAGATCATTCTTTAATAACTTTTGAATTTAAAATGATGGATCATGCAGCATTCAGAAGAAAATTCCACTACAGCAGTGGGTAGGCCAGGGCTAGCCGGAAAACAGGCAGGGCAGCTGTCAGACTTGGATCACCCTGGTGCAGCCTATGAATTTTATTTAGAACTGAGGACAAAATCCATGCTGATTGATCTTCACATGCTTTACAGAAATAAAAGACAATTTCAAAGTACATAGGCACGAATTAAAATTAAAAAAAAAACAGTAAACTATACATTTTAAATAGAATTAAAAATATATTTAAAATTAATGATAAAAAGAATGAGCGCAGATAAAACACTTTCAGTTGTTATATGCAGAGCTAAAAAGAAACATTTTTAGCTTGGATTTAAACACTGTCAGAGTTGAGCCTTGTCTAACAACATCAGGAAGACTATTCCAGATTTTAGTTGCATAAAACTGACACGCTGCTGGGGGATGAGCAGAAGGCCTGTCCCTGATGTTCTCAGAGTCCAAGATGGTTCATATGGAACCAACATGTCAGCAATGTGCTGTGGTGCTGAGCCATTAAGAGACTTATACATGAGCAGTGCTGTTTTAAAGTCTATTCTCTGAGCAACAGGAAACCAGTGCAGAGATCTAAGAGACTCGAGGTCACTGCTGACACTTTCTCTTTGTTTCTGTGGCCCAAAGATGATTACTTCAGTCTTGTCTCTGTTTCATTGGAGAAAGTTGTTTTCCATCCACACAGTGATCTGTTTAATACAGTGACACAGTGAATCGACTGGTCCATATTCACCTGCTGTGAGTGATATGGGAATCTGAGTGTCATCTGTGTAATTATGGAAGGGCACATTATTTCTGCATATTAATTGGCTAAAGGAAACGTAAAAAAATCAACAAAAGGGGTCCCAAGATGGACCCCTGGGGGACCCCACATGTCAAGGCCATTTGGTCAGAGACATAGTTCCCAATTTCAACAAAGTACTTCCTGTGTTCAGGATAGGACTTAAACCATTTAAGGGCAGTACTAGAGATGCCTATCCAGTCCTCTAACCTTTGTACCAGGATCACATGGTCCACTGTGTCTTAAGCAGCACTTAGATCCAACAGTGTTCAGATGAATGTCATTTGTCACCTTGATGAGTGCCGTCTCAGTGCTGTGATGGGGCCCAAAACCTGACTGAAAATCGCCAAAACAGTTGTTGAACAGGAGAAATCCACTAAGTTGTTTCTATTTTCTTCAGAAATTTAGTAGGTAAAACATTGAGGCAGCATGTGGATGAATTCAGACTGGATATGATCTCTTCAACTGTTTTGTCATTTACAGGTGTAAAATGTGTCAGTTCTACCAAGTGTCTCCTGGATGGCTGCAGAGTTGTTATTGTTGTTGTCTTGTGCAGTTTATTGCATGTTTGATAACAAAATTTCATGTATTTAAAAAAAATACATTTCTCTTTGTCTACGTAAAGATTCATTGAACATTTGCTTATAAATTGGAGCTTTGATTTATGCCATTTTCATTCAGCCTTCCAGCACTCCCTTTTCTGTGCTCTGACAGTCATTACTCCATGGTGCCTTTTGCCTGTTCCTGATCACTTTATCTTTAACATAAGCAATGACATGCATAACATTTAGAACACTTGAAGTATATGAATTCAACAAATATTCACTGTAATAAAAAGGCATTTTCAAACCTAATCCTCTCCATAAACAGTGTCCTGGTGTTATCATTTATATGTCTTTTCTGAACAAATGTAGGTCCAGCTGCATCTTTGGGAATTATGGGCAAATCAAAAAAGACACAAAAATGATCAGACAAAGCAGCATCAATCACAGTGACATTTGGAATCAACACCCTTAGTGATGACAAGGTCCAGAGTGTGACCTCTGGTATGGGTTGGCTCACTAACATGCTGACTAAGGTCATAGGTTTCAATGACAGCAGAAAGATCTTTGGCATTTCTGTCACAGGCCATATCCATGTGAACATTAAAATCACCTGGAATAACTAAACAGTCAAACTCTGTGAAGACAACTGAAAGCATCTCAGTAAAATCATCAACAAAATTTTGACAACATTGGGGAGGTTTGTAATTGGTCATGTAGATTACAGAGGGAGATCATTTTAGCTCCATTTTGAAAGATACATACTCAAATGATGAAAACTCCCCAAATGACAGCCTGTGGGTAACCACATTATACCTAAAAAAGGCTCAGATGTCCCCGCCCTTTTTTGTTTTCTAGTGTTTCTGATAGAAATGTAAAATTTGGTGGGGCGGATTCATTAAGAACTCCATTTTTTGTCCTGCTATCAAACCATGCTTCTGTTAAAAACATAAAATCAAGAATATAAGAGAAAATAAAATTATTGATTAAAAATGATTTGTTACTCAAAGATCAGATTTTTTGACAACACTGGGGTGGCTTGTAATAGATCACATAGATTAAAGAGGGAGGTAATCTTAGCTCCTGTTAGGGTTCTGGGTTTTTTGTGGTTTGACAGGACAACTGAGTTTCACAGTGTTTATTGAAAACACAGATGAGTGGCTGTGATAGAAGGTTCGGTTCCAAACACGCAAGGATACAGAATAAAAACTCAAACTCCCAACAATCCAAAGTACAGAGGAAAAACACCAACAATATGCAACATAGTCCCAACTAACTTAAATGCACTAAGGAGCTTTTAGTATACACCAGGAGTTTTAATTAACTCAGTTTCCCTAATCCATCTTTCTAAATAAAGATACTTCTGTTTTGTTGCACAAGCAAACGATAAATACAAAATCCGATGCTAAAATAACTTAGGATACTTATGCTTAGCTCAACAAGCTATTCTTACAACTAAGATTTAAATTACCTATCTGTCAGGGCGGTGGTGTAGCAGGACCCAAATGCACATCACAGAGCCGAAGTAAGATGGTCAGAGTATTTAATCAACTACTCTACAAATGTAGAGCAGAGGCAGGCAAAGGTAACAAAACAGGAACAGGCAGTAGGCAGGTCAAAACACAGGCAGAGAGTCAGTACACAACAATAAGCAATCTGGACACTAGGAAAAGGCCTATGCAACAAAGGAACACGGGGAGTTAACAAGACACAAGTGGAAGCAATAAGGGAAGACACACGAGGGAACATGGACACAGGAAACAGTAAACCAAAAACCAACTTACAAAATAAGACGGGAACAAGATCTAAACTAACACAGAAACACTAACAACTACAAAACCATACAGTACATGATACTATCAGGTATTTTGCCTAACTGGATTTAAAGCCAGAAACAAGGTAAAAGTTCCATTCAGGTCTGATGACAGATAATTAACACATGGCAGGCAAAACAGATCAGATCAGATAACAGGGAAACAAGCAATAATCAGGTGCAACCGGCAAAATCCAGGTTTGATAGACAAAATTAGAAGCACCAGGCAGAATCAAGTTTTAACAGGCAGGAGTAGGTTCCATGAGAAATCCAGGTCAGGCAATGAGTAGCAGAACCGGAGTCAGGCCAGGGAGATATTTCAGAACCACTGCTCGGTTCAGATCAGGCAAAAATAGCAGACAGGGATCAGGTCAGAAGCATTCAGATTTACTACTTGGCTCAAAGCAGACACCGAGTAGCAGACAGGAGTCAAGTCAGAAAAGGCAAAAGCAGTGGAGGGGGCACCAATAGAAGGGCTGTCGGAGGGGTGAGGTATGAGTACATTCTTCACTTCTCGCTGCTCTCAGAGGAGGAGGTTATCTGTTAGTCGTCTCATTCCACATCTGCTCAGGTGTGGGCCCTTTTCCTTGAACAGTTTGTCACATTGCCAAAACGGTTTGAAATTATCGCTGTCCCACAGGCCTTGGAGCTGCTGGTATTGTAGGTCACAGAGTCCAGATTTTTCTGAAGTATTATTCTGAATGCCTTTTACAGCAACAACGTGTCTCTAATATGATGTACTTCCACTTTTAATTTCTACATCTCACTCCATGCTGTTCCTTTCATCTTCCTTCTTAAGTTTCTAAGACTATAATCAGCTATTTTCTCATCCTTTGATTTGTTTTCGGCATCGTCAGTTTGTGTGGTGTGTGTGAGAGAGAGAAAGTATAGATTTGCATGGCAATTAAAAAACAGAAAATGAATTTAAGCCTTTTTAATTAGCCCCAGCTTTAATTTTACTATTGCTTCCATTCTCTCCTTTTTTCTCTCTCTTTTAAATACTACTCATGTTTTTAACCTTTGTTCTAATGCGCCCTCACTTAATGTAATCTCTGAATCTGTTTTGCTTTGCCATTCTTCAGCTGCCAGCATCTCAGCAGGGCTGTCCCTCAGAAAACAAAACCCAGTTAAAAAGAGAATTCACAGAGAATTCACAATATGTCCATTATTAGGATCCCTGAAAGGAAACAAGGAAATGCAGTTCTTTAACAGGATCTGAAATGATTTTAGCTATTTTCTATTCTCTAAGTAATTTTATAAACTGTACTATATATTTAAAAGGAATGTAAAGTTATCAGCTAGGAGTAAGTGGATAGCCAGAGAAAGATCTACAAAGTCATTCACATTTAAGACCAGAGATCATCTTTAAACAGAGACAAGGGTTACCATCTCCCCTATATACAGCTGTCTCTTATCAACTGAGCAAACTCTAGTCAATGATAAAGACTAGGAGATGTAGCTGAAAGTTAAAAAAGCAAGTAGACCTTATTGTTACTTGAAGTACTTGATTACTGAGGCAGCATGTGGATTAGATAAGGCTTGCTAACAGTAGACCAGGCTGTTTGTTTGCTTGAAGGAATGTGTTGGGGGTGTGTGCGGACGTACAGATATGATGGTTCTGGGCTGCTGGAGCCTTCATGGCTCAACTCGCCTGTCTTTGCCTGTGCTCTCACACCCACATAGAAGCTATATATGAGTTGCTAATTTAGGCCAAAAGGATTGCATTTGGTGAGACTGATATTGTGAGTAGAATAGTGAGGAGAGGGTAAAAACAACTCAGGATAAAATGGGCCCCAGGTATGAGATGAGACAAACTTTTCATAATCCCTTAAACTTTATTAATCTTTAATAATCTTTGATAATAACAATATCATACATATGCTTAGAGCTAAACCAGAGCAGCGGGTGCAAACAATGACAGCACCCGCCAGACATAGGGATATAAAATCATGTGGATCATTAGGATCATGTGGATCATTAGGATCATGTGTATCGATGAAGTGTGGCATTCTCCCAACAAGACTGACAAATTATTTAAGGAATATGTCAAGACATTTCTGAAATGCAAGCAAGAAGCATCCAGTTATCCCAGACCTGTGAAAACTCCTTAGGATCAGCAAAAATATATTGAAGTTATTACAAACCCAAGGGTATCTGGCTAGATACAAGCAAGATCAAAATTAAATATAGCCAATGCAGCAATGATGGGTCCGAGCACCTCCAGTGCCGCAAGCCCTGATATGTCACCATCTAATATTGCTCTCTAAACATGGGATGTCCATCAAATGTATAGAATTAATGAGAGTGTGACAAATTTCACAACCTCAAGACACAGGAAGCACTAATTGCTGCCTTGCCACATGGTCGCTTTATGTGAGTCTGCTGTGTTGCACGTGTATATCATCATAGTCATTCTCAGTAACCATTGAAATTTCGTGTTTGTCAAGGAATGCATTTTAAATTTATGACACATTTACTGTTTACTTCGTGAGATGTGTAAAATCATCGTAACGCTATTTCATCAACATCCTGCAACGTCCTTATATCATGTATACCAAGTTTGATACATCTGTGATGTATAGTGTTGGAGGAATATGTTAAATTCAATTGTATGTCAAATCACATAAAATCCCAAGTAACTCACTACCTGTTGGGCATGGCTATAGCAAGGTATTTACCAAAAATGTTGGTCCTGGGGAGTTCCACAGACCTACCAAGTTTGGTGTGTATAGCTGAAGTTATGTGCCAACCACAAAACCATCATATCAAAATGAATAGTCAAGACAGGTTAAAAAGCCATTCTTTCTCCTTTAATTTTAGTTCATTTTTTACTAGTTGCTGTTTCCTGTTTTGATTTTTGCCTATGTACTTTTAACTTGTCTTATAGTTCTGTAAAGCACTTTGAATTACTCTGTGTATGAACTGTGCTATATAAAGACAGGGGCACTATGTTAGTCCGTTATGTTGCACATATGTATATCATTGTTGGGATTGCTGTGCAAAGCAGCAATCCCAAGATATGTTCTTCGTTTTTTCTCTTTATTGTTGGGATTGCTGTGCAAAGCAGCAATCCCAAGATATGTTCTTCGTTTTTTGTTGGGATTGCTGTGCAAAGCAGCAATCCCAAGATATGTTCTTCGTTTTTTCTCTTTATTATTTTTTTTCTTTTTCTTTTTATTCCGCCGTTTTTCGGTCGCTATCTAGTCCTACACCGTTCGACGTAGAAACGTCATTCAAACACCGTCGCGTTCAGCTCGATGAGGAGATGGGTGCTTCTACTTTTTTCAGCGATATCTTTCATAATTTCTGAAATATTCCAGGTTTTGTCGGAATTTTTTCTCATAGGAATGAATGGAGAGTACGTTAAAATCTCCTTTCAACTTTGTCCTCTTTGAGCCTTAACTGTGTCAGCATACTTTCAGCTAGAAACACCATTCGACCTTTAAACGGGTCAGAAGGCATTAATCTATAAGTCTTGTATTCAGCTTTTTGATATCTATTACGGTTTTTCTTCAATCGCAGTTTAAGTTTTATGGTTTTTTTAGGAAATTTCTGAATTTTACATTGGTGTGTATGGGAGAGGGCTAGAGTGCGTGATGTCATCGCTAGAGTGGGAGAAGCTGTTGAGTTTAGGGAAAATTTTTCTCTCTAACTCGCCGTCACGGCCACAATTTTGACTCTTCATACACCATTTTCTCAAAAGTAGTAGAGATTTTTGTCTTCTTTCAGGCAATGCTGTTCATATTTTTATAGGACCTACGGTTTTTCCACAAGGTGGCCTAACAGACAGAGAGTGACTGCTCAATCTCTCATTCACTCCCATTCTAAAGATCTCTACAATTTTTGGAGAGAAACACAAATGAAGGCTGTTTCTAACTCGCCACCAATCCTTCATTTTTTGGAATATCTTCACAAAAAGTGGATCAGTCTCTTTGTTGAAGCCTCCTGGCACTGTTAGTGAAAGAATTATATTGATAGCACTTATAGTTTTTCTGTAATCCTCCATTTTGTAAGGTGAAGTTTTCTCAGTTTCTCCACTCAGCGTGTGTAAAGTGCTGTCACTCCCCCTCTCACTCTGGCCTTTGATCACCATAGCAACTACTCAACACAAAGCAGCTCATTGCGCAATAGCAGCATAGCAGCTGTCTATGTTTGGTAATTAAGAATGACTGGCTGCCAAATGTCCACTGCTGTTTCACATGGTGACCACTCTGTACCACCCCCCCCCACCCTCACCCTCACCCCCACTCTGGGCATAGGTCACCATAGCAACAGCTCAAAACAAAGCAATAGCAGCTGTCTGTGGTTGGTAATTAAGAATGACTGGCTGCCAAATGTCCACTGCTGTTTCACATGGTGACCACTCTGTACCACCCTCCCCACCCCCCACCCTCACCCCCACTCTGGGCATAGGTCACCATAGCAACAGCTCAACACAAAACAATAGCAGCTGTCTGTGGTTGGTAATTAAGAATGACTGGCTGCCTAATGCTGTTACACAAGGGCACCATTCTCAGTTATTTAGAGCATTTTACTCTGTGGCTGTTTTACATGTCAGCCATGGTGTCATCTCCCAGCAGGCCATGTTTGGACTTTCAGAAGAAAAGTCTAGTCATATATAGGAAGATATTACATTTTTGTGAATTTTAAGGAATATTCAAAATAAAGTCCAGATTCTTGTACAAGGTCCCAAGAGTCTCCTGCAGCACCTTGTCCTTTCAAAATAAAAGCCCTGAAATAGCATTTTCTCAATAGAATAGCCCTGAAACAGCAACTCAATATTAAAATGGACGTTACCTATTGGCATACAGCTTCAGGTACCAAGTGAGGCCATTTTCCATGTCAGCCATGGTTTCTGACATGGTGAGATTTTCAAAATAAAAGTCTACAGTTATTTATAGTAAGACATTACAATTTTGTGAATTGTAAGGAATATCCAAAATAAAGTCCAGATTCTTGTACAAGGTCCCAAGAGTCTCCTGCAGCACCTTGTCCTTTCAAAATAAAAGCCCCGAAATAGCATTTTCTCAACAGAATAGCCCTGAAACAGCAACTCAATATTAAAATGGACGTTACCTATTGGCATACAGCTTCAGGTACCAAGTGAGGCCATTTTCCATGTCAGCCATGGTTTCTGACATGGTGAGACTTTCACAATAAAAGTCTACAGTTATTCATAGTAAGTTATTACATTTTTGCAAATAGTAAGGAATATTCAAATTAAAGTCTAGATTCTGGAACAAGGTCGCCAAGAGTCTCCTCCAGCACTTTGTCCTTTCAAAGTAAAATCCCCGAAATAGCATTTTCTAAATAAAAAAGCCCTGAAACAGAAACTCAATATAAAAACGGACGTTGGTTATTGGCATACAGCTTCAGGTACCAAGTGAGGCCATTTTCTTTGTCAGCCATGGTTTCTGACATGGTGAGACTTTCACAATAAAAGTCTACAGTTATTTATAGTAAGTTATTACATTTTTGTAAATAGTAAGGAATATTCAAAATAAAGTCCAGATTCTTGTACAAGGTTCCAAGAGTCTCCTGCAGCACTTTGTCCTTTCAAAATAAAAGCCCCGAAATAGCATTTTCTCAATAAAAAAGCCCTGAAACAGCAACTCAATATTAAAATGGACATTACATATTTGCATACAGCTTCAGGTACCAAGTGAGGCCATTTTCTTTGTCAGCCATGGTTTCTGACATGGTGAGACTTTCACAATAAAAGTCCACAGTTATTTATAGTAAGGTATTACAATTTTGTGAATTGTAAGGAATATTCAAAATAAAGTCCAGATTCTTGTACAAGGTCCCAAGAGTCTCCTGCAGCACTTTGTCCTTTCAAAATAAAAGCCCCGAAATAGCATTTTCTCAATAAAAAAGCCCTGAAACAGCAACTCAATATTAAAACGGACGTTACCTATTGGCATACAGCTTCAGGTACCAAATGAGGACATTTTCTTTGTCAGCCATGGTTTCTGACATGGTGAGACTTTCACAATAAAAGTCTACAGTTATTTATTGTAAGTTATTACATTTTTGTAAATAGTAAGGAATATTCAAAATAAAGTCCAGATTCTTCTACAAGGTCCCAAGAGTCTCCTGCAGCACTTTGTCCTTTCAAAATAAAAGCCTGTTTATAGCATTTTCTCAAAATAAAAGCACCCTCACTACAGTCGGTATTTCTCGATTATCGCAATCGGTCGATTCAAAACGTGCTTCGGCGACGCGGTCTACCTCGAGCTTTTCGCGGCGATCGGCAATCCCAACGCAATTTCTTCAGAAATTGCATCGTCTAGTTTTTTTTTTTCTTTTTCTTTTTATTCCGCCGTTTTTCGGTCGCTATCTAGTCCTACACCGTTCGACGTAGAAACGTCATTCAAACACCGTCGCGTTCAGCTCGATGAGGAGATGGGTGCTTCTACTTTTTTCAGCGATATCTTTCATAATTTCCGAAATATTCCAGGTTTTGTCGGAATTTTTTCTCATAGGAATGAATGGAGAGTACGTTAAAATCTCCTTTCAACTTTGTCCTCTTTGAGCTTTAACTGTGTCAGCATACTTTCAGCTAGAAACACCATTCGACCTTTAAACGGGTCAGAAGGCATTAATCTATAAGTCTTGTATACAGCTTTTTGATATCTATTACGGTTTTTCTTTAATCGCAGTTTAAGTTTTATGGTTTTTTTAGGAAATTTCTGAATTTTACATTGGTGTGTATGGGAGAGAGCTAGAGTGCGTGATGTCATCGCTAGAGTGGGAGAGGCTGTTAAGATTAGGGAAAATTTTTCTCTCTAACTCGCTGTCACGGCCACAATTTTGACTCTTCATACACCATTTTCTCAAAAGTAGTAGAGATTTTTGTCTTCTTTCAGGCAATGCTGTTCATATTTTTATAGGACCTACGGTTTTTCCACAAGGTGGCCTAACAGACAGAGAGTGACTGCTCAATCTCTCATTCACTCCCATTCTAAAGATCTCTACAATTTTTGGAGAGAAACACAAATGAAGGCTGTTTCTAACTCGCCACCAATCCTTCATTTTTTGGAATATCTTCACAAAAAGTGGATCAGTCTCTTTGTTGAAGCCTCCTGGCACTGTTAGTGAAAGAATTATATTGATAGCACTTATAGTTTTTCTGTAATCCCCCAGTTTGTAAGGTGAAGTTTTCTCAGTTTCTCCACTCAGCGTGTGTAAAGTGCTGTCACTCCCCCTCTCACTCTGGCCTTTGATCACCATAGCAACTACTCAACACAAAGCAGCTCATTGCGCAATAGCAGCATATCAGCTGTCTATGTTTGGTAATTAAGAATGACTGGCTGCCAAATGTCCACTGCTGTTTCACATGGTGACCACTCACTACCACCCCCCCCCACTCCCCACCCTCACCCCCACTCTGGGCATAGGTCACCATAGCAACAGATCAACACAAAGCAATTGAAGTATAGCAAGCTGTCTGTGGTTGGTAATTAAGAATGACGGGCTGCCAAATGTCTACTGCTGTTACACTTGGTGACCACTCAGTACCACCCCCCTCACTCCCCACCCTCACCCCCACTCTAGGTATAGGTCACCATAGCAACAGCTTAACACAAAGCAATAGCAGCATATGAACTGTCTGTGGTTGGTAATTAGGAATGCCTAATGTCCATTGCTGTAACACTTGGTGACCACTCAGTACCACCCCCCACCCCCACACTCACCCCCACTCTGGGCATAGGTCACCATAGCAATAGCTCAAAACAAAACAATAGCAGCTGTCTGTGGTTGGTAGTTAAGTATGACGGGCTGCCAAATGTCCACTGCTGTTACACTTGGTGACCACCCAGTACCCCCCCACCCCCACCCCCACTCTGCGTTTAGGTCACCATAGCAACAGCTCAAGTATAAAATACAAGTCTAGTCATTAATACGTAGATATTACAGTTTTTTAAATTATAAGGAATATTCAAAATAAAGTTTAGGTTCTTGTACAAGGTCCCAAGAGTCTCCTCCAGCACCTTGTCCTTTCAAAATAAAAACCCCGAAATAGCATTTTCTCAACAGAATAGCCCTGAAACAGCAACTCAATATTAAAATGGACGTTACCTATTGGCATACAGCTTCAGGTAACAAGTAAGGCCATTTTCCATGTCAGCCATGGTTTCTGACATGGTGAGACTTTCACAATAAAAGTCTACAGTTATTCATAGTAAGTTATTACATTTTTGCAAATAGTAAGGAATATTCAAATTAAAGTCTAGATTCTTGAACAAGGTCGCCAAGAGTCTCCTGCAGCACTTTGTCCTTTCAAAATAAAAGCCCCGAAAAAGCATTTTCTCAATAGAAAAGCCCTGAAACAGCAACTCAATATTAAAATGGAAGTTACCTATTGGCATACAGCTTCAGGTACCAAGTGAGGCCATTTTCCATGTCAGCCATGGTTTCTGACATGGTGAGACTTTCACAATAAAAGTCTACAGTTATTTATAGGAAGATATTACATTTTCATAAATTGTAAGGAATATTCAAAATAAAGTCCAGATTCTTGTACAAGGTCCCAAGAGTCTCCTGCAGCACTATGTCCTTTCAAAATAAAAGCCCCGAAATAGCATTTTCTCAATAAAAAAGCCCTGAAATAGCAACCGAATATTAAAATGCACGTTACCTATTGGCATACAGCTTCAGGTACCAAGTGAGGCCATTTTCCATGTCAGCCATGGTTTTTGACATGATGAGAGTTTCACAATAAAAGTCTACAGTTATTTATAGGAAGATATTACATTTTTGTAAATTGTAAGGAATATTCAAAATAAAGTCTAGATTCTTGAACAAGGTCCCAAGAGTGTCCTGCAGCACTTTGCCCTTTCAAAATAAAAGCCCCAAAATAGCATTTTCTCAATAAAACAGCCCTGAAACAGCAACTCAATATTAAAACGGACGTTGGTTATTGGCATACAGCTTCGGGCACCAGGTGAGGCCATTTTCTTTGTCAGCCATGGTTTCTGACATGGTCAGACTTTCACAATAAAAGTCTACAGTTATTTATAGGAAGATATCACATTTTTGTAAAGTATGAGGAATATTCAAAATAAAGTCCAGATTCTGTTGTGAGTTCCCATGAGTATCTTGCATATCTTGCATATCTTGCAGCTCTATGTCCTTTCAAAATAAAAGCCTGTTTATAGCATTTTCTCTAAATAAAAGCACCCTCACTACAGTCGGTATTTCTCGATTATCGCAATCGGTCGATTCAAAACGTGCTTTGGCGACGCGGTCTGCCTCGAGCTTTTCGCGGCGATCGGCAATCCCAACGCAATTTCTTCAGAAATTGCATCGTCTAGTTCCTATTGTT